>NW_018240398.1:480-765 GCF_001263595.1 Phalaenopsis equestris | reverse complement strand
TTTTGAATTTGGAGTTTGAATTTTACCATTCCATATATTTTTAAAAAGTTGAAATTTATCTTTTGTCATTTGTTTTGGTAAGTGTCCCTGTTATATTAACTTTTGAACACAAGGATAAAAGTAACCAAAAGGTAATTCCATTAATTCATTAGGATCATCATCCAAATTTACATGTTTTTCAAGCTCAGTAGAGGTAGAAGCACGATAAAATTTGATTGGCTTTGAACCAACACTACGGACTTCCTTGACCTCTAAACTCTCGTCCTTTTGAGGGAGAGTCTGAGT
>NW_018240398.1:0-341 GCF_001263595.1 Phalaenopsis equestris | reverse complement strand
TTCATCGTTAGAACTGTCTTTATCACCAACATTGATGGTTGTCCTAGTCTGTTCAACAATTAAATTGATCCTTCCTCGTCCACGTCCCTGGACTCGACCTCGGGTGCCCGAACTAAAAGAACTTTCACCAACTCGTTGTAAGGGAGTGGTAGAAGATCGTTGAAGCAGAGTTGAATGGCCTCCTCTTTGTAATTCTTTTGAATCTTCATCTTTTTTTGGGATAACTTCATGAGAGAAGACAGTCTTCTTTAGAGGCGTGAAATAGGCAGCATCTTAATGGATACTAACTTCATGCACTAAAAATACTTGTAGGTCTCTTTTGATGCAATTTTCTTGACCAT
>NW_018240397.1:0-534 GCF_001263595.1 Phalaenopsis equestris | reverse complement strand
AACTTTGGCCAGAATAGAGATCGGATTGAAATAAACGAGCAGAGCTATGAGCTAAAACTTTGGAACAAATTTTTCTTGAGCTAATTTCGAGGCATACATGGATTGTCTCGAATTGACTCGAGATCGGCTTGTAGTATTTTTTATATACTAAAATTATATGTATAATGTTAAGTAAAATTGAATAGAACTAGTCATGAGTCAATTTCAAGCCGATTTTCAGCTAGGACAGATCAACATAACTCAAATTTAGCTAGTTTGTTTCAATTTTGACCTGGATCAAACAATTTCGAGCTGAAACGGGTCCAAAGAACTCAATTGGAACTAGTTAGTCTCGATTTCGAGCTGGATTGAGCTCGATTCAAAATCAAATATAACTTACGAATCACTAATCGATGTCTGATTGTGCTACTTCAAATATATAGCAGGATTGCAATATCACGTCATGTTTATGGCGACAGAAGAGACCGAACGAAGTATGCTATTGAGTTCACTGAACAATGAGGAATTGAGAAATCTACAAAGGTGGTGTGAAGA
>NW_018240396.1:0-1518 GCF_001263595.1 Phalaenopsis equestris | reverse complement strand
AATTTCACTGGCACCTCTCTCATAGCATGCAGAATCGGGGCATGGGCCACTAAAGTTTTTGTCTTTGACTGATTACCAATCACTACATACTCCTTCAATAGTAAAAATATATTATGCTCCACATCCTTGATAAATGAGTAGGTGCTGTTACGACTATCTTGAAATGTAACCATCATATTGTGTCGGTTAGCCCAAAAAATTTGACACACATTGATATGCACGATATCACACCAAACCCGACCTTGCAGCATGTTACCAATATAAAACTCCACAAGACATTTATCAATTGTGATTTATATCTTTTCTTCAACCAAAACAAAGAATAATGTTGTATGGGCTTCTATATACCTGGCTAGGTTCAACCTTTTGATCATTTCAGCTGATATCTCATTTTCACAACTACCTCCTTCTGTAATTAAACTGCACACCTTTCTTTGCATGATACAACACAAATGAAAAATGTTGTGGTGAAGCAATTATTTCTCTCATGAACTCAATTTGAAGGGCCCGTCTGATTACTCATAATATCTCCCTCATTAGCTGGAAGGTGGTACCTTTTTTTGCATCATCACCTTCTCTAATGTCTCTTGTGTCATTGTTTATGCTTTTCACCGCTCCTTGTTTATTGAAAGATATCACCCTTCTATTTGAGCAATTAGATATATTGCACCTAAAATCATGACACTTGTTGTACTTTTTGGTTGGGATGGCTTGAGGAGTACTGGTAGTCTTCACACTTTCCACACTCAGTACGAGTTTTTTCTCAAGTTGGGTTGGCTTGACTGTTCCATTGGGTGTACTCTTGTTGCCTGATTCGATGACTGAACTTAGCTTAAAAAGTGGTGTTGACCTAATATTGTTGTGTTTCTCTCTACCTTTAGAGGGTATTGACATCCTATAATGTCTAACAAGACTGTAATTGTACCACATTGCCAATAGATGATCTCAATCCTCTCATTTATTGATCTATGGTGTTCTCATCGGGCTCTACTAGCTCACACTTTAAAATAAACCGCTCGAATTCAGCTACATAGTGTGTACTTCTCTACTAAGAGATCTTTCTGTTGTAAGTGGTGAAGTCTCAAGAATATGCCATTATCTCTAATGTGTTGGCAGATACTTGAGTTGCATCTATTATTTTATCTTTTACTAAATAGTGATTTTATTTTTTCCCTCATGCTAACATCAGTGTTCCAAGTTTTCTCACAACAAAGAAATATTATTCCTTAACTCAATAATGGCTTGCTTGACAATTTGTTAGGTGGGATGTCATTGAACTTAAAACAAGTACCACTAGCTGGAGTCCTCGATGAATTCATTCCGATCCAAGCTTGGTGACAAAATTCGACAAGTCAAACTTCACTCTAAAATCTTGGCTTCTTTGCTGATATTTTATGCCAAATTGACAGGGTAATTGTTGTCGTTAGAAATTTTTTGATGGAAGGGGCTCACTTCATTCTCTCGACTCGATGATTCATTGTTGTGGTTATGGGTAATCTCATTGGGTTATTATATCTT
>NW_018240395.1:0-383 GCF_001263595.1 Phalaenopsis equestris | reverse complement strand
ATAGTCTTCCTCCCTTGAGAGATTAATGAGTATGTTCTTACCATCAAGTAGGCCATCAAGTAGGCCTACTTTCCAGGCCCCTTTGAATTTCAGTCCATCAAAATATCTTCTCACAAATTCCATCTTAGGGTGGCCAAGTTAAAATTTACCAATTAAGGTGAATTTTTGACATTCAGTCAGACCATTTAGGCCTTCTTCAGTAAAATAGATAGCCAATTTCCCACTTTCTTGCATATGGGTTTGAAGAGAGGGTCATTACCCTCATGATATTCTTGAGGAAAAACCATATCATCAGGATTCTGAACTATCTCATGACCTTTCCCAACAATGTCAGCAAAAGTATCTTTCGCCCACTGAATATTGGTGGAAATATCAATTGGAGA
>NW_018240394.1:0-298 GCF_001263595.1 Phalaenopsis equestris | reverse complement strand
TAGTGGAGCGCCTCCAGCCACGAAAAGCGGTGCGGAGAAACCAATAAAGGTTCGCGTGTTCAAGCAAGAGCTCCGCTCCCTGTAATGGAAGATTAAGGGGCTAGTTTGTAGACATGTTCTTAAATCCCGTTTCCCGCTGGAAGGCGGATTTACAGGATTTGCAGAAGCTAAAGCGCGCGGGTGAAGAGAGAGAGAGAGAGAAAGGCTTGGGGATAAAAACGAGGGTTACCTTACTCAATGGTTTCTGGTGCGAGCGGACCGGAAGGAGCAGAAAGGAGTTTTGGAGGTCTTGGTACCC
>NW_018240393.1:0-804 GCF_001263595.1 Phalaenopsis equestris | reverse complement strand
TAGGTCCTATGGACTGAACCACTTAAATTCTCGGTGTTCTTGTTTGCAAATTTTTTTTTACGGTTTTCTTCCTTTTCTCGTTTCCGCTTTGCTGTCCTGCTGCTTTCTTAGCAGCAGATTTTGCTACAATTGACGCCGCCTGTGGGAATTCTAGCCACGACAATGTGATATGCTAAGTTCGACATCGAGAAATTCACCGAAAAGAAAGATTTCGGCTTGTCGAGAGTCAAGATGAGAGCCTTGTTGGTGCAGCAAGATGTCGCAGAGGCATTGCAGGGGCCGACAATGCCTGAGAGAGTAAAGAACAATATCCTGGACAGAGCACAATGTGATAATCTTGAGCTTGGGTGACAAGACTCTAAGGGAAGTGTCAAGGGAGACATCGGCTCAGACCTCTCAGGGCTAGGTGAAGGGAATCTCTATTATAGAGTTTTGTAATTGGAAGTCAAGGTGGAGATTTGTTATGGTGACCCCTAATTATGAGAACTAAGACAATGCCGCGTTTATAAGGAGGTTTAAATAGCTAATGAGTACAACATTCATTTGACTATTTAAAGGTGTTTAACCAGTCATCTTGTATATGTAATGATTTATATGTGTTGAGAGGGTTAAGGGAGAGATAAATTCTGAGAGCAAGGCGAGGAACCATGAAAGCTTGTATCGAGATCTAGATCGATAGAGAGCTTGGAACCAAGAAAACTTGTATCGAGATCAAAATCGATAGAGAGCTTCAAGAGATTGGTTTGTCCTTGATTTTGTGTGGTGTAATCTTTCAAGATTGTCTTAGTAAATTGTTTCTTGATT
>NW_018240392.1:0-937 GCF_001263595.1 Phalaenopsis equestris | reverse complement strand
CGAGAAAGTCAAAGAGATAAAGGGGAAGAAGGGAGCGAAGGAGGGCGTACAAGAGAGTGAGAGAAAGAGGTAGGGAATGTGAACAAAGCATGAGTAGTGAGAGTAAGAAAAAGAGACATAGAGAAGGAGAGATAGAAGGAGATGGAGGGAAAAAGAGAAGGAGAGTGTCAGAGAGCAAGGAAATTGAGAGAGGGCAAGAGAAATAGAGAGAGAAAAAGTTGGAGGGAGAGAGAGAATGGTCTGAAGAAGATAAAGTGAGTAGAGGAAAGGAGGGAGAGGAAAATAAAAAGAGGAAGAGATAAGGAGGGGGAGAAAGAGAACGTAAGAAGGGAGTTTTGGGGTTTGGAGTGGAAGAGAGAATGGGAGGAGTGAAAAAGAGAGCAAGCGAGTGAGAGAGCAAGTGAGAGAGTGATAGGGAGTGAGACAGAAAGTAGATAGAGTAAGAGAGATAATAAGATAGAGAGAATGAGTGAGAAAAAAAGCAAGGGAGAGAGGAAATAGTGAGGGAGGGAAGGAGAGTGAGATACAAATAGAGGGAGTGAGGGATGGAGGGAGGGAGGGGAAGAGAGTGGAAAGAGTATGAGAGAGTGAGTGAGAGAGTACTAATAGAGAGAAAATTAAGAGGGATATTATAAGAGAGAAGGAGAGAAAGTTAGAAAGATAAAGTGCTCAAGCGAGTTAGAGACCGAGTGAGGGAGGTGGAGAGATGAAGGGAGAGAGATAGAGTGAGGGAGAAAAGGGAGAGGAGAGATGAGGAGAGATTGAGGGATAGAGAGAATAAGATAAGTACGGAGAGAGAGAGAGAGAAGAGAGGGTGCGATAGAGAGGGAGAAGGAGAGTTGGGGAGAAGGAGAGTGTGCAAGAGAAGTTGTGGGATGGAGAGATAGAAAATAAGATTGAGGGAGAGAGAGATAAAAAGTGGCTTGAAAGGGAGAGA
>NW_018240391.1:0-383 GCF_001263595.1 Phalaenopsis equestris | reverse complement strand
GACGCTTCAAAAGATTTTGAAAGACCTATTTCTCCCCTAAAAATTGATTGGAAAAACAACTACCTCCATTTCCTCAGAGACTTTGTTAACAGAAGTTAGATAAACAATTTTCAAAATAAAATTTTTGGAAATATTTAAGAAGCTTACAATTAATATTTCATTTGCTGAAGCCTTAGAACAAATGTCAAGCTATGTAAAGTTTATGAAGGATATTCTCAACAGGAAAAGGAAGTTTGAAGATAACGAATTGCACTTAGTGAGGAGTGTAGTGCTATAATTCATAAAAGGCTTCCTTAAAAGCTTAAAGATCCTGGCAGCTTTACAATTTCAAGTGCAATAGGAGACAACTTCTATGGGAAAGCTTTATGTTATTTAGGTGCAAG
>NW_018240390.1:0-829 GCF_001263595.1 Phalaenopsis equestris | reverse complement strand
TGCATTTTAGTAGATGTTTCTTCTGCTTCTAAGATAAACTTATTGTGTCTTATGATGTTTGTTAGAAGATTTGAATCTTCTACTTTTAATCCTAAGCAAAGTTTAGCTGGTATTCGAGTAAGTTAATATTCTGATTGTTGATTCATCTCTGGATAATTAGAATTTTCATGTGCGAGGATTCTCCTTTTCATGGTGGTAGAAACTATTATCTAGGAGTTTAGAGATCAAACATCTTTCTTTTCGGACAAGTCTTTTAAATACAAAATATACCCTTATAATAGATGGAGATTTTCTTTCTTTCAAAGGTTGGTATATGTCATCATCATATTGTACGGGTACTCGAAAGAGTTTATTCTTATTTCAAGTTAAAACCTTATTGTCTGATCCAGAAGTTTCAAACCTCTCATCTCTTTTTTTTTTCCTTTTAAGTGACCGACTTCTATTTTTTGTTGAGTACAGGTTAGTGGAGCAGCTTCAGAATTGGATCCAATTTCCTACAGAGACAATGGAATGTCATTTCCTTCCACACAAATTTTCTTACCCTTACGATCAACTTCTTCCTCCATTTCCTCAAAATTAAATTTCTCTATAAGAGGTCCTTGAGAGAAATTTTCTAGGAGGAGACAGTTTTCATAAGGATATAAATCAAACTTATCAAGTGACTCTTCAACTATTTGAGTTGCATTATTAATCATATATGGAGTTTCATCGAATATTCCAAACTCATTTTCTGGGAAATAAATATCTTCATTCGTTAGTGAATTGGATTCTTGATTGAACAAAAAGACTAAATTTGGAGAATCCATCCTTAAAATTCAAGAGAAAATAT
>NW_018240389.1:0-1231 GCF_001263595.1 Phalaenopsis equestris | reverse complement strand
TGAGGTTGTTTGTCAGAGCACTGATCACTTACGAACCTGTGTGGAAGGGGTAAGGTTTAGCCCACCAAGGCTGTTAACTTTTTTAGGGTTGTCTATTAGTGTAAAAACTCGACGATGTTAATCCATATAGAAGAGCTTAGATCAAATCTGCCTGTCATTGATCGTGCTTTGACTAAGATACAACTGAAGTTGTGTATTTCTAGGGTCAAGAGCATGAAGTGACTCGTGGATGAGCATGAAGTGACTCGTGGATGAGTTATTACACTTTATAAAGATATCCTTTATGTATAGGAAAGTAAGTGAATAATATTTAAGAGATTTTTAATTATGCATGAATTGCGATGTAATAACATATGTGGACTACATGACTGGGGTATTACTGATAGAACTTGCTAAAATTTTCTGCATTCCAAGTCCGAGGCAGGATTTTCCCATTTGAATCCTTGAGCTTGAAGGTTCTGGGCTTGATCTTGACAGTCACGATATATGGGCCTTCCCAGAGAAGTGATAGTTTATTGCGTTGGGGACCATGACCGGCGGCTTCAATGCTACGCAAGATCAGGTCACCGACAGAGATAGGTCAAGGCTTGACTCTCCGGTTAAAGTGGCGAGCAACTCTTTGGCGGTGGGAAGCAGCTTTGAGGTGGCCACATCACGTATTTCTAGGAGAAGATCCAACTATTGACGGAGTTTTTCTTCATTTTCTTTTGAGTTGAAAGTCTTGAATCGGGGGTTTAGAATTCTGATATCAATGGGGATGAAAACCTCGGTGCCAAAACACAAGTTATATGAAGTTTCCCCTGTTGGAGTTCACGTGGTGGTGCGATAGGCCCAGAGAACGTTATGTAGCTCTTCTACCCATTGCCCCTAGCCTTCTCAAGTCTAGTTTGCAATCCTTTGAGCACCGTACGATTTGTCACCACTATTTTTCCATTTGTTTAGGGATGCGCCACAACAATTTGCACCAACTAAATGTGATGATCCTTGCAGAATGATGTGAAGACCCTTCCAGTGAATTGAGTCTCATTATCTGTGCTAATCTTCACAGAAAGCCGGAAGCAACAGATGATGTTTTTCCAGATAAACTTTTTGACATTTGCCTCAGTGATTTTGGTAAGAGGCTCTGCTTCCACCCATTTGGTGAAGTAGTCGACAACTAAGATAATAAATTTTTGTTGTCCAGTAGTTATCGGAACTGGCCCCATGATATCTACCCCCCATTGGGCGAAAG
>NW_018240388.1:214405-226926 GCF_001263595.1 Phalaenopsis equestris | reverse complement strand
ATAAATAGGATATTTAAAAAATTCAGAAAATAGTTTTTATTTAATAATTAAAATTTCAAATAAATTCTCTTACTCATTTCTAAAATCAAATTTTACTTCCCTAATATAACTTCATATACATGATCAATTTTTCTTTTCAAATCAAATTCAGTTGTAGTGCATTTGAGAATAAATAAAATTAAAGTTTTGAAAATATTTTTCATCCCCCCCCCACAAACTTGAATTTTTATTAGATTAAACTATTTAGCATCAAATATATATAAGCAAGAATGAAAATAAGAATAACATGCTTACAAGAATTTTTTTACCCTAATGACACAAGTATAAAACTAAAAATAGTAGTAAAATTAAGTTTGATCAAATTTTTCAATATTTTTATTTCAATTTAACATGTAGAGACTCAATAGACTTCTAAACAGTGGGTATAAACATAAAAGCAATCTAACACACTAACTTCACTTCACAAACTCAAAATAAAAACAAAAACACTAACATGATAAAAGAAAAATACAGGGTATTAGTTTCTTAAGTTTTAAATTTAAGACCTAAGTTAGCAAGATTTTCAACTTTACAAAAGACATAGAATTAAGTTAACTTCTAAACTAGCTAAATCACAAAACTCACAAAAGTTACTACCCTAAAATTTTAAAACAAACTACTAACTAACACAAATATTACAATACAATTAAAAATAAAAGTCTCACACAACACAATATTTGAACAAGTAAACATACATACATGTCTCAAGTCCAAAACATGGAAACACATCACATCACAATTCTCACTTAAATATAAAAGTACAAACCACATCACATAGTTCAAACCAACACCCAGATGCAAATGTAGCAAACCCGGACCACATAGTTCCTATCATATTACAATCATAAAATAAATCTCTCAGTTCTACTCTTCTTTCTCTGAATCACCGCTATCTGAAACTTTTACAGGCTCATAATCAGGGTATCTAAGATATGGAGGAAATTGCACTCCTTTGTTACCCTTAATGAGGCTCTCCAAAGATGAGTGAAACTTCTCTTCATAATCACTTTTTCTCCTATTATACCTATCAGCATGCTCTGCAAAATGCTCTAAATTTTGTACCTTATCGATGGTAAAATTAATATTATCCATCATCTTCTGCAATAATTGATCTTGGGTCTTAATAGACTCACCTCTAGATGTAGAAGCACGTGAGGTAGATGGTCTAGATGAAGAAGCAATAAGGGTAGGAAGTGGTAGACGCCTCCATTCCATAACTCCTAGAAAATTCTCCTTTCTGGCCAAAAATAGAATGCACACAACAAGTCTTCATATTCACCTTAGAGATGGGCTTTATTTAGAGGTAACAACACTTCCACAACACTTCCTCCCAGCAATCATATTTAACTCCAGCCTGCTCACACAAAGAAAAGATTAATGAAGCAAATCCCAAACCGGTAGTAGTGATCGTAGTGGCAGAACTGATGATAGTCTGACAAATCAAAGCTTTTATGTTGATGAGTTTTCCTTCCTAGACACAATAATTTAAAGTTGCTCTCTCTCTAGTCACTTCACTGAGATGATTTGTTGGTAGCAGACAAGCAAAAATAAAATAGTGCCAGGCCTTTGAATGTGCACATAACTTTGAAGTTAGGAAGTGGACTCTCCTCTCATTAGTGATCTTCCAAAGTCCTCTCTCAATAGTCAAGTAAGAAATAATCTCGTCTGACTCCACTTCAGTCAGACTATAATTTGCATAAAAACATAATGTATCAGGTTGCAGATAATAAAACAAGTTGATTATCTTTAGTGAAAAAGGTACCAACTTTCCTCGAACCATGACTCTATTGTCTTTAGCCTCAGGGAGGTTTGCATAGAACTCCCTAACAACAGAAATAACCGCCACAACAGAGAAACCGTAGAATCGTTCTAATTATTGGCGAATGATGAAATCCTACTCATCTCCCCCCGGACTCCTTAAACACAGCTCCTGAATCAGTTTCTTTGATTGCAACGCATCACTATATCGATCCTAAGCCTTCGAAAGAACAAATTTACTTGAATCAAAAGGGCTCTTTGCTTTACTTTTCTTCATTCTTTGTGTCATTCTACAAATTTTATAAATTCCAAAAATAACATCAAAAATCAAGTCTAAATGACTAAACTAAACTTCTAAAGTAAAAACTACACTTCTCATCCAATCTCCATAGATTGTTTTTTATTTTTCACCATGATTAATGAATTTTCGAATTTCTCTAATTATGCTCAAAATACATGGTGATCATCCATAATTTTTGCATAGAAGTAAATCCCTTACCTCAAAAAACTTGTATCTAAGAAATTTCACTTGATTCCACCAAGAAATCTTCACTTTAGATGTGCCCTAGCCTTTGAAAATTGTAATTTTAAGAGGTTGAAGGTGACGTGAGGCGTAAAAAAGGTGATTTTTGGGTCAAAATTTTACTTTTAACCATTCACAAACTGGTTTTCGTGAACATGCGCTTAGGCGCGGGTAAGTGGCGCTTAGGCGCCTGCCTCTCGGGTTGGCTCGCACTTAAGACCAAGATGTGGCGCTTAGGCGCCAGTGCACGATTTTTAAAATTTTCAAATTAAAGTAAAATGCACTACTTGCCTAAGTAAACCACCCATAAATGGTCTCATAGCACTTAAATGTCTATTTTCAACTTCCTATAACTCTGCTCTCTCTCAAAATTCTTCATAATAACTATTTCAATTCGAGGCTAAAAATAACACAAATTTTCACACAAACAAACTTATATTAATTCAAAAATAAGTACCAGTACTTTTAAACACTTAATTCTCACTCTAAATAGTCTTGGAGGAGAAAATTTTCCTAAATAAAAATACACAACAATCATTACTCATAAAGAAGTCATAAATACTAAAAAAAAGACTTAAACACTAGACCACTTGAAAACAACAACTTCTAATGCACCAATTCTAACACTAAACTTCATTCCATTATTCATTCAAAAGAACAAATTCCTTTCTTTCATTAGTCTCTCCAAAAATATAGAGTTGATAAAACGGACGCTGGTGAGGAGCTCTGATACTATCTTCTTCAATCGACTTCTGTCTTTATGAACATCGCCTTATCTGCTTCCTCTATATAACTTGTGTGGCTAAATTGCATCTTAAATTTCCATCCAATATGCTTTAGATGTGCATTCAACTCAAGTACTTTTGTCTCCAATAAAGCCCTAGTATTTTCTATTTTGTTGATCTTCTCTCGTATCTCTTCAAATGGTTTCTACCTTTTTCTTCAAATCCTTCTCCCTTGAAGATATTTTATCTAAACTGAAGAGATCATCTCAAAATCTCTCTCTCTTAGACTTTAAGGCTAGAAATGATCTGGTGTAAAATTTCTTCACAAAACCCTTCCTTCACAAAAACCTTATATTCATAGGCCTAAATCCTTCCAATAACTCCTAGACACATTTAGAAACTGCCTTGGCACATTTTTACAAACTAATGGGCGGTTAAACCTTCTAGAATATAAATTTTGCGCATGTGTTTAAAATTCCACGCTTAAGCGCTAGTGCTCATTTTTGCACTAGTCAATTTAACATCCAAATTCTTATTCTAACATGTCTTGGTCACTAAATAAAGTCTTAAAATCTTTACTAACACATAATAGTTTCAAAAAACACATAATAGTTAAATCTTTACTAACACATAATAGTTTCAAAAATACTACCCCATTTTTTCTTAATCACACACAAAAAAATAATAAATAAAATAAAATAAAATAAAAACACACTGATATCTATGGGTTGTCTCCCACAAATTGCTTGGTTTTATGTCGTCAGCCCGACGTAACCAGTGCTTATTCTGGTTGACCCAACATCATTCCATCATTAACTTTATGTCAATCCTTTATAAAATAAGGTTTCAGTCTATGTCTATTAATTTTAAATATTTTCTCAGACTTAGGATCTTTAATATTCACAGTTCCATAAGGATAAACTTTTATCACAACAAATGGGCCCATCCACCTGGACTTAAGTTTGCGTGGAAATATTCGTAACTTTTCATTATATAGTAAAACTTGTTGCTCTGCCTGAGAAATTTTTAGTAAGAATCCTTCGATCATGCCACATCTTCATCCTTTTTTAATAAATCTTGACACTCCTATAAGATTATTTCCTTATCTCTTCAAGCTCATTTAATTGCAATAACCTTTTCTCACCACAATATTTCAAATTATAATTGAACTCTTTACTAATATGCTTTATGCTCAGATTCAACTGGTAAGAGACAAGCTTTCTCAAATATTAACCTATGTGGGGACATTCTTATAGGAGTTTTGCATGCAGTCCTATAAGCCCACAAAGCATAGTCAAGTTTGACTGACCAAGCGATTTTTGTTGGATTCACAGATTTTTCCATAATTCTTTTAATTTCTCGATTAGATAATTCAGCCAAACCACTTATCTGAAGATGATAAGCAGTAGCAATCCTATGATTTATATGATATTTCTCTAAAAACTTCTCCATTATGACATTTCTGAAATGACTTCTCCCATCATTAATGATAACTTTTAGCATCCCAAATCTACAAAATATGTTTGTTTTAAAAAATTTTGCAACATAGCATCACATCGAGGTAAAGAAACAGCTTCTATCCATTTGGATACATAGTACACTATTAACAAAATTTATAAATTTCCGAAAGATGGTATAAATGGTCCCATGAAATCTAATCCCCAAACATCAAATATTTCAACTTATAGCATATAATTGAGGGGCATTTCATTTCTTCTAGAAATATTGCTTACTAGTTGACATATATCACAAGTTTTAATATAAGCCTTAACATCTCTAAAAATTATAGGGCAATAGAATACAGATTGTAAAATTTTGTATGTTGTTTTATCAACACCAAAATGTCCCCCAAATTCAGAAATGTCCCACACCAAAATGTCCCCCAAATTCAGAATTATGATATTTTTGGATAATTTCGTAAGTTTCTTCTAATGGTACACATCTTCGAATAATTAGATCCTTTCTTTGTTTATGTAAAAATGGGTCATCCAAAAAATAAGTTTTATCTTCTTAAATAAATTTCCTCTTTTGTTGGTATATCATTCCATAGGGTATAATATCACTAACAATAAAGTTCACAAAGTCGACATATCACGGAACACCCCACTCATTAATAGTGAACAATTTTTCATCTGGAAAATGTTCATTAATTTTTTTTTCTAAACACGAGTGGTTTTTCTAACTCAAGTCTAGACAAATGATCAGCAATTTGATTTTCAGTTCCCTTCTTATCTACTATTTCAAAGTCAAATTCTTTCAAAAGAAGAATCCATCTTATAAGTCTAGGTTTAACATCATTCTTTTTCATTAAGTACATAATAACAGAATGATCTGTATGCACTACACAATGAGTTCCAATTAAATATGATCTAAATTTATCAAAAACATATACTATTGCTAATAACTCTTTTTTTCATTAAGAGTTTTACTAGCATAGTAAATTACTTTGAAAATTTTATCATATCTTTGTCCTAAAACATCTCCTATAACATAATCACTAGCATCACACATCAATTCAAAAGGCTTTCCCCAGTTTGGTGAAACTGTAATTGGTGTAGTGATTAATTTTTCTTTTAATAAATTAAAAGTTTTTAGGCATTCCTTATCAATTTCTCTAATTACATCTTTCTCCAGTAAATGGCATAAAGGCTTAGCAATCTTTGTAGAATCCAGCATGTCCTAAAAAACTCCTAATTTCCCTTACATTTGTTGGATAAGGTAAATTAGCGGTCACTTGAATTTTAGCAGGATCTACTTCCAAACCATTTTCTGATATTTGATGACCTAATACAATTTCTCCTGCTACCATAAATTGTTTTTTTTCCCAATTAAGGACTAAATTTGTTTCTTCACAGCGGTTAAGAACTTTAGATAAATTTTCTAAATATGAGTCAAATGAAGTTCCAAACACTTAATAATCATCCATGAATACTTCAATCCCTTTTTCAATTAAATCACAAAAAATTACCATCATACATTTTTGAAATGTAGCAGGGGCATTACATAAACCAAAGGGCCTTTCTAAAAGAAAAAGTACCATAAGGACTGGTAAAAGTTATTTTCTCTTCATCCTCAAGAGATATTTGTATTTGGTGATAAAAAGTATATCCATGCAGAAAACAAAAGTATTTATGCCCAACTAGTCTATCCAACATTTGATCTAGAAAGGGTAATGAAAAAAGATCTTTCCTAGTAGCAAGATTTAATTTTCTAAAATTAATGCATATTCACCACCCTGTAACTTGTCTAATAGGTATTAATTCATTATGTTCAATTACAGTTAACTCCTCCTTTCTTAGGAACGTAGTGATTTGGACTAACTCATGCACTATTTGAATAAGGGTATATAATTCCATCATCTAACCACTTTAAAATTTCTTTCTTAACAACTTCTTTCTTAACAGGATTCAGTCTCCTTTGAGAATCAACCCTGGGTTTGTAGTTCTCTTCAATATGAATTCTATGCATACAAATTAAAGGACTGATTCCTTTAATATCAGCAATTGTCCATCCAAAGGCTTTCTTAAAATTTTTCAAAATTTTTATCAACCTTTATTCTTTTTCCACCGTTAATTTTGAGGAAATTATAACTGGTAAAGTAGAGGAATCTCCTAAAAAAGAATATTATAAATATTTTGGAAGTAACTTCAACTCAAGTTCTGGAGGGTTTTCAATTGATGGACAAAATGATTTGTATTGTTTATCGTGTCCAAAATTTCAAAACTTTCTCATACATAGTTTGAATCTTCCTAAAAAAGTTCTTCACATCGATCTACTTACTCTTCTTGCTTGTGATCAAAATCTTTTTCTTTAGATTTTTCTTCATAAGTTGTTTTGAAATGACATTCACTTAGATATCTTATAGCATCCATCGTATAAAATTCATCATCTTTACCTTTTGTAGGATATTTCATTGATCTTGAATTATTGTAAGTAACAGTTTGATCATTGACGCACATTTGTTAATTCCCCTTTCTCATCCTTTTTGAATATCTATCATAGCTTTTCTAGTGGCTAGGAAAGGTCTCCGCAAAATGATAGGTATATCGTTATCTTCCCCCATATCTAGCACAATGAAATCAACTGTAAAGATAAATTGATCAACATTCACTAAGACATCTTCTATAACTTCTTTAGGTTATGTTATCGAACGATCTGCTAGCTGTAGAGTTACAGTAGGAGGGGTTAATTCTCCTAATCCCAATCTTTTGAATATTGATAATGGCATAAGGTTAATCTTGCACCTAAATCACATAAAGCTTTCACATAAAATTTGTATCGTATTGAACGAGGATCTTTAAGTTTTTCAAAAGCTTTTTCTGAATTATAGCACTGCACTCCTCACTAAGTGCAACCATCTCATTATCTTCAAATTCCTTTTACTATTGACAATATCCTTCATAAACTTGACATAGCTTGACATTTGTTCTAAGGCGTCAAAAAATGGGATATTAATTGGAAGCTTCTTAAATACTTCTAGAAACTTTGAAAATTTCTTATCCAACTTCTGCTGATGAAGTCTATGAGGAAATGGAGGTGGTGGCTTTTCCAAATCAATTTTTAGTGGAGAAATAGGTCTTTCAGAATCTTTTGGAGCGTCCTCTTTTGATTCTTCAATTTCTTCTCTCTCAACTTCAATTTATTTTTGAACCCTACCATCCAACTCTCTTCCGCTTCTAAGTTGAACAACTTTTACTTGCTCTTTATTCTGGTCTTTTGGAATTGATTCAGTATTACTAGGAAGTGTTCCTTGGGATCTATTACTTAATAAATTTTGCTATTTGCCCAAGTTGATTCTCAATATTTCTAATTGCAGCTCCTTGACTTTTTAACTGATTTCCCATTTGTAACACCACTTCTTCTTTAGAAAACTTTTTCTCCTTAGATTGTGGATTACTGTTAAAACCTAGAGAATAAGTAGGTCTATAATTCCTATTCCCTTGGTTGATTCAATTTTCCAATGGGTTTACTTGGCTGTTTTCCCATTATTGATTATCACCACCCGAAGTATTATTCAAGTTATAGTTCAAATGACTCATCCAACCAGGGTTATAACAGTTTGAATATGGCTTATTTTACTAATTATTTATGACATTCAAAGTTTTGAATGATGCATGATAATCTACCATTTGGCCTTATAATGTCTCTTCAATCATTGCAATTGGTTGAGAAAAATTCATTCCAAATTGGTTAAACTTCCTTGAACATGAAACAACTTGATTTGCTAACATTGGAAAAGCATCAGTTTCGCGATTATTGGCTACTTTTTTAAGATTTACTCTTTCAGAAGGCCATTGAAAATTATTTGTAGCCATCTCTTCAATTAAAGCATAAGCATCATGAAATGGTTTTGACATCATTCCCATGCTTCATAAATAGATTCCCCATGAAACTGATTAAAAGATGTAATATCATTTCTAAGCTTCGCAGTTTTTTATGGTGGAAAATATTTAGCAAGGAATATTTTTGCTAAATCACCTCAAGTTCTGATAGATCAAAGCGCTAAAAAATTCAACCACATCTTAGCTTTATCCCTCAGTGAGAAAGAAAATAACCTAAGTCTTATGACATCATCTGATACACCACTATATTTAAATGTAGCACATAATTCTAGAAAATTAGCAAGATGTAAATATGGATCTTCAGTTGGTGATCCCCCAAACTGATTATTTGATACCATTTGGATAATAGTAGTTATAAGCTCAAATGAATTAGCCACTACAGTAGGTTTTTGAATACTACAATGAAGTTCATCTACAATAGGGTTGGCATAATCTCTTAAAGGTCTAAACTCTTGATGAATTTCAGCTTGATCATTTTGGTTTGTCGTTTCTGTAATTTTTTTGGTTTTTTCAAGATTTTTAATTTTTTTGGTTTTTCTGTATTTTCTAACTGTTCTCTCTAGTTTAGAATTGTAGGGTACTAGTTTTTCAGAACCTGAACACATACACTAACAAAAAATAAAATAAAACTAAACACACACAAAATAAAATACAATAACTTAAAGTTTAAATAAGACTTTATAAAAATAAAAATTTGCTTTTAAATCAATAGATGCTTTACCATTTTCACTTCACTTCCCTGACAACTACACAAAAAACTTGATCCTAAAACTGCATATATGTAACAATATAACAATAATTCTGATTATTTCACTTATATTTCCTTATTTTACAACAAAACCAAAAATTTGATTCTGAAAGAAAAATAAGAATTTAACTTTTTATTTATATTGTGATACTACACAAGTATATGTATCGTTATCAAGTAATATAGGACTTTTTGATTAAGACCTGAATATCGAACCCATAGGGAAGATATGCAATATGCACTTTTTGGAAAACTTTTTGTTTTTAAAAAGATAATTATTTAAACTAAAGTCATTTTTGCAGTAGAGAAAGTTTAAATATCTTTGATAATTTTAATATTTTTTAAAAAGTAGTAAAAACTTAAAAAGATAACTTGAGTTTTTGTAGAAAAAAAGCACTAAATATGAAAATATCTTTCTCCTTATCATGAATCAGTAATAAGTATAGGAATCATGTTGTGGATGTATAAATATTGTGTTGTGTCAAATAGGAGCAATAATATTCTTTACCCTTGCTAGAAATGTTATAAAGAACATTGGCTAATTTAAAGTTTGAATAGTTCTGAAGACCGGCTAGGTAGGGAAGATACTAGCTCTCACTCTACATAATGATACGTATAGGCCTTAGGGACAATACCATCATTGTTCTTTCATGTTCTAACAACAAATTTTAACATATGGATTGGCCAAATCAAGATGTAAATGAAGTACATGGAATTTAAACATCACAACTTCTTCCAACATTAAAGTTCAATACTCTCCCCAACTTCCATCTAAAACTTAATTACTTATCATTTTAAGAAGAAAGATAAAGAAAACTACTAAGAATCCATGGAGAAAACTAAACCACAGTTTAGTTTAAAAGTAAAAGAAATCATTGTCAAACCAACAACAAGTCTCAATTAAAATCAAAAGTAGTCTAAAACAAAAGATAAAAACTTATCTCAAGTCCTCCACCAAACTCTTGAACTTCCTTTGAATCTCTTCTCTTTTACAACACTCTCAATATAAAACTAGAAATAAATTAAAAAAAGATGAAAACAAAATAACAAAAAAGATGAATATGTGGTGCCTAAAAATCTCTCCAACTAACTCCCCAATTTTTGAACTTCCAAACCTTTTCCAGTACCTTCAGGACCTCTTTCAAAGTCTCAATCTTCTTTTTTTATAATTCTCCAAAAGGTGACTTGATATCTGATACACCTAAAATATATAGTGTTTTTAGACACATTTTTATACCTATTTTTGAGATATTACTCTTTAATGGAATGTATTTTTGTATTTTTCTTGCAGATACAAGTAAAAATGGAAAAAAATGCTTAAAGGAGTGAAAAATGATAAAATTTGGAGCAAAAAGGTGAAAAATCATGCAAAAGAGTTTCGGCGCCTAAGCGCCAGATCCGGCGCTTACGTGCCAATTAAATAGATAAGGCCACACCTAAGCACCAAGACCCCACGCTTAAGCACCAGTGGCAATTACTAGACAAGTAAAATTGATTTTCATGAATTTCGAAAATATTGACAAGTTTTGAAAGTTCTTCTCTGGGGAGTTAGTTCGGAGAGATTTTCAAAAACCACTTTTTATTTACTTTATCTTTTTTGTTATTTTGTTTTAAGTGATTGTAAAAGAGAAGAGATTTATTGACCTCACTTTTGGTTGAGGTTTCGTTTTTCCTCCTTAGTAGCCTAAGTTCTAGCCATAGGACTTTCTTATTGACTATTCTTAGAAAACTAGACAAGGAACCCTCACCATTAGATTTTTAAACTCTTCTCTACTCAACTTAACGTTCCACATATTGGTCCTAACCACTAGCACTTAGTAAGTGGGGTCACTATGGGGGAAACTCAACATGAATCACCCTTAGGACTGCTGGAACTGAGGGTTAACCCTGTTCACCCTTTAGACTGCTAGACCTTAGGGTTCACCCTGGGTGTTGGTCTAAGGATAAGAAACTTACTTGCAATCACTTGTACTCACAATCACTCATTACCCTAAACCCCAGAACTTCTAGGCTTTGGTCCCTTGATACTTTTGGGAGACTCCTATAGGTGCCCTAGGCTAGGGTTTAGCTAAGACCACTACATAGAGGACTCAAAATGAGATTTCCATTAATCCATGGCTTATATATGGTGGTTGGCAATCCAACTCTATCAAGATACCCAGCCTACCCTATTGCCACTAATTTCCCCAAATTACCCAGATACCCTTGGGACTCAAAATTTTGGCAAAATCTCCAAATGTTGCCAAAATACCCAAACTTGTTCAAAAATCATTTCAAACACCTTGGAAACATCCAAATTACCCAAAATCCCAAAATTGGCCAAATTACCAAAATACCCCACTTTGGCCCAAAATTCAAAAAAATCAGAAAAATTCCCAAAACCCCCCAAATATTCTCAATTTCATTTTCCTCAACTATCACATGACCCAATTTGGCCAATTTGACCACCTTTGACCAAAACCCCTAAATTGCCCTTTAAAGGCCCACATTTTCCCCAAATCACCTCAAATGTATATCCAGTTGGTCTCAATTTACCCGAATTTCAATTATAAACTCAAATTCACTCTTAATATGACAAATGAAGACTAAATCCAATCCCAATTGATCCATGATTTGAACCCAATTTTTATTTAGATCAAAACCCCAATTTTTGGCACATGACCTAATCTCACCAAATTGAACCCATAACCCACTCAATTGGCCACAAATTGTGTTGAAAAATCTTCATAACATTCCTACACATCAAATTTGACCTTCAATTAGCCTTGTTAGGACCTCAATTTCATTTGATTTTAACCTTAGTCCAAATGCCCCAAATTTGCCCCAAATTGATCATGTCTGAAAATTTCACCAAATTGAGGGCCTTAACCCAAAAATTTCCACTTCATCCCTTTATGAAAAATCTTCAAAACACCTTCCTTGATCATGTGGGAAATTTAATTTGGACTTAGCCTAAGGCTAGCCCAATCTAGATCCATGTCTAGCCCAACATTCCCAAATTGGCCAAATCTCAAAAATCCGTCAAATTGACCAACCAATTGAACTAAAAATCACTTCAACCCTTCACCAAAAGTCTTCATAACAATCATCTACACAATGTTGATCAATAAATTGGGTCATTTGACATGACTAACCTAACCCAAACCCAAACTTTTATCACTTGAACCCACATTGAACCTATACATTTGATCCTAAACATTAAAGATGACCTAACTACCCCAAAGTCACCAAATTAACTCTACCTCAACCATTGGTTAGACCTTAAGACTATGCCAAAACCCATCTAAAAAACTAAACTAAGCCATGGACCAAAGGACCCCTAAATTAAGGGATTTCATTCCATTTTTTCTTAAGCTTAGGATATTTTTGCCAAAATTAAACCTCAA
>NW_018240388.1:203125-214361 GCF_001263595.1 Phalaenopsis equestris | reverse complement strand
CCTAGCCCCCCCCCCCGGCCTGCCTGCCCAGCCTAGTGGCCAGAAAATGGCCAAACCGAGAGCCACCCACATGGAGCTTCACACAAATCAAACATAGAGGCCAACTCATTCAAATCAAACTGTAGAGCTCCTCTGCCCTCCACCTAAGCACCACAATGCACCCAAACTTGTGCCCTGAGAGCCACCTCATGGCCATTTTTACAAAAACTCACCTCCATGGCCATGGGAGGTGTGCTGAAAATTTCTTAGAGAAAGCCTACCAAACTTCTCAAAAAGATTCTCTGAGATCCCCTCAGTGCAATCCAACCCTCCTCCCCCACTGAAATCCACTGTGGAAGCTTAATTTTGAGCTCAAACCTCTGCCCAAAACCAGGATAGAGCTCGTTACACTTCCACAGTCCACCAAACTTCAATTACTTGTGCCCACACCTTCACAACTAAGAAAGAAACCAAAGCCCATAAAATCCCCCTCTGAAATAGCCTCCACTATAGCTCTAGACCAACACCTGAAATCGAGCTTTCTTGAATTCATACCTAGGCCTTACACCAAGATAAGAGGCTCAATTCCTAGCCTCCTTGGACCCCAAAAAACGTGCCCCCAACTAGCCTCCTTGGACCCCAAAAAACGTGCCAAGACCCTCTGATTGAAGCTTCACTTCTCAGAGCAAAGGTATAAAACTTCTCTCCCTCCCGAGCTTATTTTGATTCTCCATTTGATTAGACTTAATTTGATTGCATGATTACCGTATTGATGTGTTTGTCTTACTTAGATGAGTCCATAGTATCAAACCCGAAGTGATTTGGTTGAGTTTAGGCTGAGATCTTAGGGTTTTAGTGTGGACGGTCACGGGATCACTCTATCGGGGACGATGACGGGTAGCCATTTGATCAAGCATGTGATCAAGCATGTATCGAATGGACAGAGGAGATCAAGCCAGACAGCGCTTCGAAACATAAACCGCAGACCAAGTCAGCAGCTACGTGGATGGCGACATCCAACCCGAGCGCGCCACGCGTGCCTTTGGAACTGCCTAGGATCTAGTTAGCACGCGTTGTTTAAATAGATAAATAGGGATTTTTCCTGATTATTTAAATACCCTTAACTTCAAAAATTCATATGTTGGTGTAGAAAAATCACAAAAAGAAAAATCACAAAAATAAAACAAAAATAAAAAAAAATACCTTCTTGCTTAGTGAATAGAGGAGAATAATGTGAAAATAATTTTAAGTCCATGTGATGCATATTTAATTTTTAATTAATTAAATACTAATTTGAATCTTTTGATTCTCCATACATGTAGACTTTTCACCATAGCTTGAATTTTTGGCATATTGTAGCCTCTGTCAAGAGGAAGATTCTCTGATTTTTTCAAAGTCAGAGCAGGTTCCTAGACAGACAATCACATTTTTAAGTTTATATCCATTATTTGCTTAAAATAATCATGGAAATTAGTATATTTCTTAGAAAAATCCAAGAAAAATTTCAAAGGTTTATGATGATTAGAGAACCCTTAGGAAAATTTCTCATGAGCCAAGTCATTTAAAATGCACGTAATTTTTACAAACACTAAATCACTAAGATAATTAATTTTTAAAAATATAAACATTTAAATAACTTAATTTTTTATCTCCACTATTATTTATGATCCAGAGAACTCACCACAAAAATTTTAAAATATTTTGAGTTCATTTAATAATTTAAGTTGATTTTTAAAGATAAACATCACTTTTGGCATTTAAATAATTTTTAAAAACCAAAATATAACTCAAAAATTTATAAAAACTTATTTTTTGAGTTCTCTGTGGTCAGATGTATTTTCTAAAAATAAAATGGCATTTAAAATAAAAACATCATTTTTAGATTACTTTTAAATATTTAAAATTATTAAAAATTCATAAAAATCACAAAAATAATAAAATTCATGGAAATGTTATAAATTGCTTGTAATTATTAGAATAGTGTTGCCAATTTTCTAAATAAAGAAAATGAATTTCAAAGTTTAAAAATAATTTTTAAAGGCTAAAAATGAGTTTTCACTAAAATAATTCCAATAAATCAAATAAAATTTAGAAAAATATAAAATCTTCTTATCTAAGTTCTCTGACCTTAGGGAGACTTTTCAAAAATACAAAACTTAATTTTTCCCATTTAAAATATTTTATATTTAATAAATTCCCCAAAAGTAAAAATAATTCTTAAAATTCAAATAAAATTTATAAAGTCACGAAATTTGGTTTGAAGGCTTCTCTGGTCTAGGTCTACCTCCAATAAAAATTTAAAGGGACTAGGAGTCATCTTGGTCAAGTTAGGAATTTTCTTTGGAAAATCCTATTTTTTACATGAAAATAATTATATAAATAAATTATATTTGGGAAAATTATATTTTCTTTTTTGATGTCTTAATTGACCCATGAGTGAGGTAGGATAAAAATTTCAAAGTTATTTGGATTAAATTTGATGAATTATGAAGTGTTAGAGCCTTAGGGGCAAATGTGTAATTTTGGAAATTTAGCCTTAATTAACATTTAGGCTTTATTCAAGAAGGAAAATGGGTAACCTCTGATCTTAATCAATTGATTTGATGTTTAAAACACAAGGAGTTAATTGGTAGAAACCAACCTCACTTTCCCGAATGAAAAGATAGGTTAATAAATTTCTAAATTATTAAAAATTGGAAGTTTATTAAAATAAAATGAACCCAGGACTTAGGGGATGAACCCATAAAATGAACCCAGGACTTAGGGGTATGACTTTTGAAGCAATAATTAATCAATTTAATACCCCTACTTTATTTTTTAAATAAAATTCAAATCACGAATCATGACCGCCTAAAGCCTAACCTTTTCAAAACTAATAAAGACACTCACCTAGGTCTTAAGGGCTTAGTAGTGACTTAGGCTAAATCAAGTTTCATTTAAATAAGGATTAGAGAAGTAAATATCATTGAAAATTAAAATAACTTTCAAACATTACAAACCTAATTAGGGTTAAAATTTGGCTAAGTAATCCAACAACACTAACTTGCATCTTTAAGGGTCTTCACCCACATAATTCTTAAATTGAATCACAAGTGATAATTACCCTACTATTAGGGATAATCGAGACATCAGTGCTCACTGAGCATTAAGGGTATTTACATGATAAATTATTAAGCAACATAATAAAGTTTAAAAGAACTCAGGATTTTCCACAAATCAGCGAGAGAGTAGCACGAACCTGCTTCTTTCTGTAGATTTATAAGATATCTTAAAGGTCTACTAAACTTAATGTGTTTTGCTTGACAAAATCATCCTTAATTAAATTCATAAGGACCCATCAAGATATGACATAGGGTTAGGAAAACTTCCAAAACCTTACTTTTTTGCTTCTATATGAATTGCCCTGACATGCACTTTAAGTTTCAGGTGGTGGAACGAGATAACTCGCCAGGTACGCTTTTATAGTTTTCAGCGTTGTCTTTCTTGCACTGTTATGCTATACTTTTGTGCTTATACAAATTTGCATGGAAAACTAAAACTATGAAGATAACTAAGATAGCCACAAAATTAAAACTAAAACCAAAACTAAAATCAACCAAGATAAAATTCTCTACCACAACATTCAAACTATAAAACAACTCAAAATTTAATCACGAACATCACACAAAATTCAAATTCAAATAAATTAAGATGTCTCTATCGGATGATCCGAAATTCCTCAGAGGAGGTAACCTACGCTTGCTAACGAGGCTTCCCAGGATCTAAATGAATTTATGGAACTCATTAAGCTGAGTTTAGTAACTTCATTTAGACTAAGTGAATCCAATAAAAAATAGTGGTGCTGGAACGAGGGAACCGTAGGACCCTAACCGATGTTGTTCTAATCAAATTTAATATGCACCCATAAAATTTAAAGAACTTTAATCATAGGGCCACCTGATTTAACATTATAACTTAACACACTTGAAAACTTAAACTCATCGCGACAAGGAGCTTGGAGTTATCATGGTGAGCAGCACGACCATCTTCAACAGCAAAACCTGTCTTCCCCAACTAAACTAATCTTCCTTCCTTAGATATAAACAACAAAGCCATAGGACTTAAAAGTTGCTTTCTTATGCAATGTAAATCCTCAACTTATCTTTAAGCATTCGTATAACCTTGTTATACAATATAAGCCCTAACTCATCTTAGGATTCCGAGGTTGTCGTTTGTCACGACCTAAATCCTCACATCTCCTAGGCTATTTGTGTGATCGTTTCACACGAATGTAAGCCCTAAATAATAAAAAACACTTAAATTTTTCTCCTCAAAACTGAAGCCAAACATTAGGATAGCTTGGGAAGTCACCAAGGTTCTCCTCTGGAGCCATGACATCCCCTAGTTCTTCCTCCTTTGGATTCTACAATAAAATGTTCCAAATTTGAACCAATCCCCTTTTACACCTCTACGTCTAATCTCGTTGAAGAGTCCTACCCTTTGAAATTCTTTGAAGATAATATTTCTCAATTTTTATCGAGAGTCTTCTTAGGTGACTTTAGTCATATAAGATGTAATTAACTCTAGGGGCTTGCCCTTATAGGAAGCATGTCCGAACCCAGCTTAATATAAATCCTATTTAATCCTTTATAATAAATAAGGGAACTTGTTGGCAAATATAAAGGTTTCACAGACCAAACAGATGTCATATATTTCTTAGCTTATTTGATCGAGTCTCATCCTCAAGTTTTGTGTTTGTTTTTTGAGATTGATAGAGGATTTGAGGTACAGTGCTCTTTCATTTAAACTATGAAAAATATAGGGTCAGTTTGATTTCATATTTTTCTTAAAAACTAAATATATATGTAAATTAAAACATCTTTCCGAAGTGGGCGACGAGATTTCGATTCCAGTGACCGACAGCTTCTTACGGGCAACTCCTCCAACCAAAAATAGCGCCGACAAGATTCAAAGGAACTTCAAGAGTTTAATGGAGGACTTGAGATAATATTTATGTTTTTGTTTTAGGCTACTTTTGGTTTTAATCGAGACTTGTGGTTGGTTTGAAATTATTTCTTCTTTTAAACTATCTTCTTTTAAACTAAAAAACTAAAATATGGTTTTATTTTCTCCATGGATTCTGAGTAGTTTTCTTTATCTTTCTTCTTAAAATGATAAGTAATTAAGTTTTGGATGGATGTTGTGGAGAGTATTGATCTTTAATTTTGGAAGAAGTTGTGATGATTTAAATCCATGCACTTCATTTACTTATTGATTTGGCCATCCAGATGTTAAAATTTGTTGTGAGAACATGTAAGGACTGGGCTAGTGTTATCTCAGTCAACAATTGGGAAGATTCACATGAGGTTGTATGACTGAGAATGTAGTTAATATGATTGAGTGTGAGTGCAAATAAATAGGAAAACGCAAATAAATAGGAAAACATTCATTGATGGATGTAGAGTTAGAGGACTTTAAAGTGACATGTTAAAGCCCCCAACTTGGTTTATTATTTTAGGTTCTGATAGGAGAATATTAGCCCCGAGGTGTAGGGAGCTTAGGTGAGTGGTATTGTATCTCCCTTTCTTAGCCGGTCTTCAGAACTATTCAAACTTTAAATTAGCCAATGCTCCTTGTAGCATCTCTAGTAAGGGTAAAGAATATTATTACTCTTATTTGGCACAACACAATTTGCATACTTCCACAACAGAATTCCTACACTTATTAGTGATTCATTATAAGAAGAAATATATTTTCATATTAAGTACTTTTCTTCTACAAAAACTTTAGTTATCTTTTTAATTTGTTACTGTTTCGTTAAAATATTAAGAATAACAAAAATATTTAAATTTTAAATTCCTGCAAAAATCATTTTTAGTTTAAGTAATTATCTTCTTAAAAATTAAAAACATTCCTAAAAAGTGTATATTGCATAATCTTCCCTTTGGGTTCGATATTCAGGTCTTAATCAAAAAGTCCTATATTCTTTGATAACGATACATATACTTGTATAGCATCTCATTTTAAAAATATATAAATTCTTCAAGATCAAGTTTTTTATTTTGTTGCAAAATAAGGAAATATAAGTGAAAAATATCATCAGAACTATTGTTATACTGTGCATAAGCATTAGGTATCCAGGGATCAAGTTTTTGGCGTCATTGCTGGGGAAGAAAACTAAGTAAATTTCTATTTTTAGAAAGTCTTATTTAAACTTTAAATATTATATCTATTTAAACTTTAAATATTGTATCTTATTTTATTATTTTATTTTGTGTATTTTATTTTATTTTATTTTATGTTAGTGTATGCATAGTTCAGGTTCTGAAGGACTAGTGCCCTACCATTCGTAATTAGAAAGAATTATTAGAAAAATCAGAAAAACCAAAAAAATAAAAAATCTTGAAAAATCCAAACAAAATTATAGAAATGTGAAACCAAAATAATCAAAATGCTGAAATTCACCAAGTGTTTAGATTTTTAAGAGATTATGCCAACCCTACTGTAGATGAACTTCATTGTAGTATTCAAAAACCTACTGTAGTGGCTAATTCATTTGAGCTTAAACCTACTATTATCCAAATTGTATCAAATAATTAGTTTGAGAGATCAACAACTGAAGATCCAAATTTACGTCTTGCCAATTTTCTTGAATTGTGTGCTACATTTAAATATGATGTTATTTCAGATGATGCTATAAGACTTAGGTTATTTCCTTTCTCACTAAGGGATAAAGCTAAGATGTGGTTGAGTTTGTTAGCACCTAGATCTATCAGAGCTTGGGATGATTTAGAACAAAAATTCCTTACTAAATATTTTCCACCATAACAAACTGCAAAGATTGGAAATGATATTACATCTTTTATTTAGTTTGAAGGGGAATCTATTTATGAAGAGTGGGAATGATTTAAAGAACTCTTAAGAAAGTGTCCACACCATGCTATACCAGATTGGTTAATAATTCAAACCTTTTATAATGGATTAATTGGTTCTCTTAGATCTATTATCGATGCCACTACTGGTGGTTCATTTATGTCAAAAAATTTCATGAAGCTTATGCTTTAATTGAAGAGATGACTACCAATAATTTTTAATGGCCTTCTAAGAGGGTGAATCCAAAGAAAGTAGCCAACATTCATGAAACTGATGCATTTACTATGTTAGCAAATGAAGTTGCTGCAACAAATTTCCATGATTGAAGAGAATTCATTAGGCTAAATGGTAGATTCTAAACATCATTAGAGACTTTGAATGCCATAAATAATAAGCAGAATAACCCATATTCCAACTATTACAACCCGAGTTGAAAGAACCATCCCAACTTTAACTGGAATAACAATTCACAATTCTGGTGATATTACTCAGAAATGGGGGAACAAACAAGTAAACCCATTGAGAAACCGAAACGACCAAGGAAATAATAATTATAGATCTACTTATCCTCCAGAAATCAATAGTAATACACAATTTAAGGATAAGAAGTTATCTATAGAAGAAGTGGTGTTACAAATGAGTAATCAATTACAAAGTTAAGGAGCTACAATTAGAAATATTGAGAATCAACTTGGGCAAATCGCAAGTTCATTAAGTAATAGAACCCAAGAAATGCTTCATAGTAATACTGAATCAAATCCAAAAGACTAGAATAAAGAGCAAGTTAAAGCCTTACAACTTAGAAGCAGAAAAGAGTTGGGCGGTTGGGGTCAAAAATAGATTGAAGTAGAGAGAGAAGGAGAGAAGAAATTGAAATTGAAAAATCAAAAGAGGACACTCTGAAAGATTCTGAAAGAGCTATTTCTCCGCCGAAAATTGATTTAGAAAAACCACCACCTCCATTTCCTCAGGTACTTCAACAACAAAAGTTAGATAAGCAATTTTCAAATTTTCTGAAATATTTAAGAAGCTTAGAATCAATATTTAATTTACTGAAGCCTTAGAATAAATGCCAAGCTATATAAAGTTTATGAAGGATATTCTCAATAGAAAAATGTAGTTTGAAAATAATGAGACTGTTGCACTTAGTGGGGAGTGTAGTGCTATAATTCAGAAGAAACTTCCTGAAAAGCTTAAAGATCCCGGTAGCTTTACAATTCCATGTGCAATAGGAGACATATTTAGACATATTTTATGGTTTTTATGGTAAAGCTTTATGTGATTTAGATGCAAGCATTAACCTTATGCCATTATAAATATTTAAAAGAATAGGATTAGGAGAAATAACCCCTACTGTAACTCTGCAATTAGCAGATCGATCAATAAATTGTCCTAAAAGAGTTATAGTTAGATGTCCTAGTGAAAGTGAATCAATTTATCTTTTTAGTTGATTTCATTGTGCTAGATACGGAGGAAGATAAAGAGATACCTATCATTTTGGGGAGAGCTTTACTAGCCACAACAAGAGCAATGATAGATGTACAAGAAGAGAAATTAACAATGTGCGTTAATGATCAAACTGTTACTTTTAATGTTACTTTTAACATTTCAAAAGTTTAACATTTCAAAAGCAATGAAATACCTTGCAAAAGGTAAAGATGATGAATGCTATAGAATGGATGTTACAAGATATCTGAGCGAATGCCATTTCAAGACTACTTATAAAGAAAAATCTGAAGAAAAAGATTTCGAACACTAGCAAGAAGGGAAGAAAAATCTGAAGAAAAAGATTTGGAACAGGAGCAAGAAGAGGAGTTAGATCAATGTGTAAACCTTTTTAAGGAAGATTCAAGTTATGTTCAAGAAAGTTTTGAAATTTTGGACACAATAGACAAAGATAAATCATTTTGTCCATCTATTGAAAAACCTCCAGAACTTGAGTTAAAATTACTTCTTGAACATTTTAAATATGCCTTTTTAGGAGATTCCTCTACTTTAGCTGTTATAATTTCCTCAAAGTTAACAAAGGAAGAAGAAGAAAAGCTGATGAAAATTTTGAAAAATTTTAAGAAAGCCTTCGGATGGACAATTGCTGATATTAAATGAATCAGTATTTCAATTTGTATGCATAGAATTAATCTGGAAGAAAACTACAAACCCATGGCTGATCCACAAAGGAGATTAAATCTTGTTATGAAAGAGGTTGTTAGAAAAGAAATTTTAAAGTGGCTAGATGCTGGAATTATTTACCTTATTTTAGATAGTGCATGGGTTAGTTCAATTCACTGTGTTCCTAAAAAAGGAGGAGTAACTGTAACTGTGCTGTGAATGAGCATGATGAGAATGAGCATGATGAGTTAATACCTACTAGAGAAGTTACAAGGTGGTGAATATGATTATAGAAAATTAAATCTTGACACTAGAAAAGATCATTTTCCACTACCCTTTCTAGAACAAATGTTGGATAGACTAGCTTCGTATAAATACTTTTATTTTCTAGATGGATATACCAGTTATCACCAAATTCAAATATCTCTTGAGGATCAAGAGAAAACAACATTTACTAGTCCTTATGGTACTTTTCCTTTTAGATGAGTGCCCTTTGGTTTATGTAATGCCCTTACTACATTTCAAAGATGCATGATGACAACTTTTTGTGATTTAATTGAAAAGGGATTGAAGTCTTTATGAATGACTTTTAGTGTTTGAAACTTCATTTGACTCATATTTAGAACATTTATCTAAAGTTCTTAAGCGCTGTGAAGAAACAAATTTAGTCCTTAACTGGGAAAAAATCCAATTTATAGTAGCAAGAGGAATTGTATTACGTCATCAAATATTAGAAAATGGTGTGGAAGTAGATCCTGCTAAAATTCAAGTGATCGCTAATTTACCTTATCCAACAAATGTAAAAGAAATTAGGAGTTTTTAAGGACATGCTGGATTCTACAAGCGATATATTAAGGACTTTTCTTAGATTGCTAAGCATTTATGCTATTTACTGGAGTAAGATACAATTTTTAATTTTGATGAGGAATGCCTAAAAGCTTTTAAATTATTTAAGGAAAAATTAATCATTGCACCAATTATAGTTTCACCAAATTGGGAAAAACCTTTTGAACTTATGTGTGATGTAAGTGATTATGCTATTGGAGTTGTTTTAGGACAAATATATGATAAAATTTTAAAAGTTATTTATTATGCTAGTAAAACTCTTAATGAATCTAAAAGTAATTATACAAAAACTAAAAAGGAGTTATTAGTGATAGTATATGCCTTTGATAAATTTAGTTCATATTTGATTGAAACTCATTGTATAGTGCATATAAATCATTTTGCTATTAATTAATGAAAAAGAAGGATACTAAACTGAGAGTTATAAGATGGATTCTTCTTTTACAAGAATTTGATTTTGAAATAATAGATCAAAAGAGATTTGAAATTCAAATTGCAAATCATTTGTCTAGGTTTGAATTAGAAAAATCACTCTATTTTGAAAAAGAAATTAATGAACATTTTCTAGATGAAAAATTGTTAACTGTAAATGAGTAGCTTGTTCCGTGGTATGCCGACATTGTGAACTACAGTGTTAGTGATCTTAAAACCTATAGAATGACATACCAAGAAATGAGGAAATTTATTTCTGAAGCTAAAAATTATTTTTGGGATGACCCATATTTATATAAACAAGGAAAGGATCTGATCATTCAAAGATGTGTACCATTAGAAGAATCTTATGAAATTATCCAAAAATGTCATAATTCTAATTTTGGGGGACATTTGGTTGCTGTTAAAATAACATACAAAATTCTACAATCTGGATTTTATTGGCCTACAATTTTTAGAGATGTTAATGCTCATAGAAAAACTTATGATAGTTGTCAGAGAGTAGGTAATATTTCTAGAATAAATGAGATGGCCCTCAATTATATGTTAGAAGTTGAAATATTTGATGTTTGAGGATTAGATTTCATGGGACCATATATACCATCTTTCAAAAATTTATATATCCTGTTAGGAGTGGACTATGTATCCAAATGGATAGAAGTTGTTGCTTTACCTCGATGAGATACTAAGTGTTGCAAAATTTTTGAAAACAAACATATTTTGTAGATTTGGAATGCTGAGAGTTATCATTATTGATAGGGAAAGTTATTTCAGAAATGTCATTATTGAGAAGTTATTAAAGAGATACCATATAAATCACAGGATTGCTACTGCTTATCATCCTCGGACAAGTGGTTTGGCTGAATTATTGAATCAGAAAATTAAAAGAATTATGAAAAAATCTGTGAATCCAACAAAAATGGATTGGTCAGTCAAACTTAACTATGCTTTGTGGGCTTATAGGACTGCATATTAGGACTGCATATAGCTTGTCACTTACTAGTTGAACTTGAGCATA
>NW_018240388.1:201574-203032 GCF_001263595.1 Phalaenopsis equestris | reverse complement strand
GAGAAAAGATTGTTACAATTAAATGAGCTTGAAGAGATAAGGAATGAATCTTATGAGAGTGCTAAGATTTATAAAGAAAAGATAAAAATGTGGCATGATCGAAAGATTCTTACTAAAAATTTCTAGCTAGGGTAACAAGTTTTGCTGTATAATGCAAGGTTAAGATTATTTCCAGGCAAACTTTAGTCCAGGTGGATAGGCCCATTTGTTGTGATAAAAGTTTACTTTATGGAGCTCTGGATATTAAAGATCCTAATTCTAAAAAAATTTTTAAAGTGAATGGACATAGACTGAAACCTTATTATATAGGGGATCAACATAAATATAATGATGGAATGATGTTGGGTAAACCAGAATGAGCATTGGTTACGTCGGGCTGACGACATAAAACCAAGCACTTTATGGGAGGCAACACATAGTTATTAGTGTGTTTTTGATTTGATTATTGTTTGCGTCTGATTAAGAAATTTGGGGTAGTATTTTTGAGTTTATTATGTGCTAGTAATGATTTTTAGACTTTATTTTAGACTTTATTTAGTGCTTTATTTAGTGACCTAGACATGTTAGAAAAAGAATTTGGACGTTAAGTTGACTGGTGCAAAAATGTGCACCGGCGCTTAAGCACCAGATCTAACGCTTAAACGTGGCTATTTGATCACATGTGCAAATTTTGATTTCTAGAAGGTGTAACGATAATTTAGTTGGAATAAATGTGTCTTGGCAGTTTCTAATTGTGCCTAGAAGTGATGATGGGGGGGAATTAGGCCTATAAATAGAAGGGGTTTCTGAAAGAATTTCACCCCAGATTATTTTTAGCCCTAAAAGTCTAAGAAAGAAAAGTCTAAGCCCTAAAAGTCTAAGAAAGAGAGAGATTAAGAGAAAATGTCTTCATGGGAGATGGATTTGAAGAAGAAGGAAGAAGCCATGAGGAAGAAGTTCGTTAGTTAAAATGAACGAGAGATGTATAACAGTTTGTTAGCCATTAGTATTGAAGGGATATCGAAGAAGATCAACCTGATGGATGTTGACCTCACTTTTGGTTGAGGTCTAGAAAACTTCTTTAGTAGCCTAGGTCTAGCCATAGGACTTTCCTATTGACTAGTCTTAGAAAATTAGAAAAGGTACCCCCACCATTAGAAATTCAAAGCCTTTCTCTTTACTCAACTTGAAGTTTCACATATTGATCTTAACTTCTAGCATTTAGTAGGTAAGATCATTGTGAGAGGATTCAAGAGGACTTCCTATAGGATTACTTGGCCTTAGGATTGACCCTGGGTGTTGGTTTGGAGTTAGGATACACAATATCCTCACAATGTTCTAGCTAAAACCAATCCATAAGGACCCAAAATGAGGATTTCATTGATCCATGGTTCATTTAGAATGGATATCTATCCAATTCTATGTGAAATGCCTAACTTGGTCTTTTGCTCCTAGGCACCTCCAAATTACCTAACTACC
>NW_018240388.1:197345-198740 GCF_001263595.1 Phalaenopsis equestris | reverse complement strand
TAGGTAACTTTTGTTACCTAAGATGTAATTAACTATAGGGGCTTGCCCCTATAGGAAGCTTTTCCCGAACCCAGCATAATATAAACCCTATTTAATTCCTTATATTAAATAGGGGAATTTGTCGGCCAATATATTGGTTTCACAGACCAAATGGATGTCATAACTTTCTCTAGTTTATTTGATCGAACCTCACCCTCAATTCTTGTGTTCATCCTTCGGGATAGATACAGGATTTGAGGTATAGCGCTCTTTCATTTAAACTATGAAAATTATGGGGTCAGTTTGACTTCATCTTTTTCAAAACTAAAATTAAAAAAAAAAAAAAAAACGTCCTTCCGAAGCGGGCAACGGGAATTCAATTTCGATGATCGACAGCTTCTTACGGGCAAACCCCATACCAAAAATAGTACCGACAATGGAGAATACTATATTTGTATTAGAGACTAAGGTGCTTGAATTGCATGCTCATCTAGAACATATTGGGTGGCAACTTAAGATGAAATTCAGCCATACATGTTATGTAGAGGAAGCGGATAAGGCGATGTTCCTTAAGCAAAAGTTGATCGAAAAGTTGATCGAAGATGATAGTATTAGAGCTCGTCTCCACTGTCCATTTTATCAACTCTATATTCCTGAAGAAACTACTGAGAGGCAAAAATTCGTTCCTTCTAATGAAGAGTGGCATTAAGTTAAGTGTTAGAAATTGTGTGTTTGGAGTCATGTTTTTAAGTGTATTAGTGTGCATGTCTTGTGTTTAGTGTTTGTGTCACTTATGTGTTTAATTGTAAATGTGTGTTAAGTGTTTTGTACTTAGGAAAAATTCTCATCCAAGACTATTTGGAGAGAGAACAAAGTGTTAAATGTGTTTGTACTTATTAGTGAATTAATATATATTTATTTTTGTGAAAATTCGTATTATATTTAGCCTCGAATTGAATTAATTATTATGGAAAAGTTTGAGAGAGAAGCGAGTTATAGGAAGTAAAAATAGTCATTTAAGTGCTATGAGACCATTTAGGGGTGGTTTACTTAGGCTAATAGTGCATTTTACTTAGAATTAAAAATTTTAAAAATTGTGCACTGGCGCCTAAGCGTCACATTTCGCGCTTAAGCCGAGCCCGGAGCCACCCCGAGAGGCAGGCGCTTAAGCGCCACTTACCCGTGCTTAAGCGCCGATTCATGAAAACTGGTTGGCAAACGGTTAAAAGTGAATTTTTGGTCTGAAAATGCCATTTTTAATGCCTCCTAACATCTTGCCCAACTTGAGTTCACGATTTTGAGGGCTAGGGTAATTGAAATTTGAAGATTTCTTGGTGGAATCGAGTGAGATTTGCTAGATCCAAGTTCCTTGAGGTAAGAGCTTTGCTTCTATGCAAAAATTTTGGATTTTCACCA
>NW_018240388.1:186795-197127 GCF_001263595.1 Phalaenopsis equestris | reverse complement strand
TAAATTTGTCAGTTTGGTAAATTTGTCAGTTTAAAAGCTCAGGATCGATATAATGACACTCTACAGTCACGAAAATTGACTCAGGAGCAATGTTGTCGGCACTATTTTTGGTTTGGAGGAGTTGCCCGTAAGAAACTGTCGGTCATCGGAATCGAAATTCCATTGCCCGCTTTAGAAGGACGTCTAAGTTTAGAAAATTATGAAATGAAATATGAAATCAAACTGATCCAATATTTTCCATAGTTTAAATGAAAGAGCGATGTACCTGAAATCCTGTATCTATCACAAAGGATAAACACAAGACTTGAGGATGAGGCCCGATCAAATAAACTAGAAAATATATGACATCTGTTTGGTCTGCAAATCTATTTTATTTGCTAACAATTTCCCTTATTTAATACGAAGAATTAAATATGGTTTATATTATGCTGGGTTTGAGAAAAGCTTCCTATAAGTGCAAGCCGTTATAGTTAATATAGTTAATTACATTTAGTTAATTACATTTTAAATGACCGAAGTCATATAAGAAAACTCTCGATAAAAATCAAAAAATATTATCTTCAAGGAATTCAAAGGAAATGACTGTTCAATGATATCGAAAAAAGAGGTGTGAAATGGGATTGACTCAAATTTGGAACATTTTGTTTTTGGAATCCAAAGGAGGCCAAAGGAGGAAGAACTAGGGCAGAACTAGGGCATGTCATAGATCCAGAGGAGAACCTCAGTGACTTTCCGGTCTATCTTATTGTTTGGCTTCAGTTTTGACGAGAAATTATTTAAGTATTTCATCATGCCAATTTTTGTATTTTAGGGCTTACATTTGTGTGAAACGATCACACAAATGACCTAGGATCACACAAATGTCACACAAATGACCTAGAAGATGTGAGGATTTAAGTCATGACAAATGATAACCTCAGAATCCTAAAACGAGTTAGGGCTTAGATTATAGAGCAGAGCAATACAAATGCCTAAAGATGAGATGAGGATTTATGTTGCACCAGGCAAATAACCTCAAAGTCCTATGGCTTTATTGTTTAATTCTAAGGAAAGAAGTTGGTTTAGCTGGTGAAGTCATGTTTTGCTGTTGAAGATGGTAGTGCTTCCCTCCGAGTTCCTTGCCGTGACGAGTTTGCTTTTCTTAGGGTGTCCAATTATGATGTCAAATCAGGTGGCCTATGGTTGTAGTTCCTTAAATTTTATGGGGGATGTTAAAGTTGATTAGAGCGACATCGGTTAGGTTCCTACGGTTCCTTCGTTCCGGCACCACTATTTTCTATTGGATTCACTTAGTCCAAATGAATTTACTAAAGTCAACTTAATGAGCTCCATAATTTCATTTAAACCATGGGAAGCCTCATTAGCAACCGTAGGTTACCTCCTCTAAGGGATTCCCAATCATTCGATAGAGATGTCTTAAGTTAATAGAAATTACGATTTTTTGTGATGTTTGTGATTAAATTTTGAGTTGTTTTATATTTTGAATGTTATGGAGGTGAATTTTGTCTTGATTGATTTTAGTGTTAGTTTTAGTTTGGTTTTGTGGCTATCATGATAGTTTTAGTTTTCATGCAGGGTGACATCGTTGTTTAGCATGCAAGTTTTGCAAGTATATAAAGTACAAAAAAGACAACACTATAAACTATAAAAAGCATACCTGGCGAGTCTTCTCGTTCCACCATCTAAAACTTAAAATGCATGTCAAGGCATTTTATATGAAGCAGGAAAGTAAAGTTTTGGCGACCTACCTAACTCTAGGTCATATATTGGTGGGTCCTTAAGAGTTTAATTAAGAATGATTTTGTTAAATAAAGCATATTAAGTTTAGTAGATCTTTAAGAAATCTAACAGATCTAGAGAGTTAGGAGGAAGAAGCAGGTCCATGCTTCCCTCTTATCACCTGGTGAAAAGCCTCGAGCTCATTTAAAATTATTATGTTGCTTAATAATTCATCCTATGAATGCCTTAATGCTCAATGTACATTGATGTCCTAATTATCCTTTAGAGTATGGTAATTATCATTTGTAATTTAATTTTGAAGATTATGCAAATGAAGACCCTTAAAAGGGGCAAGCTAGTGTTGTTGGAACACTTAGCCAAATTTTGGTCCTAATTGGGCTTGTAGTGTTTTAAAATGTGTTAATTTTAGCTATGTTTGCTTTCCTAATCCTCATTTAATCAATCTTGACTTATTTTAGATCACTACTAAGCCTTTAAGACCTCGGTGAGTGTCTTAATTAATTTTGAAAAGGTTAAATTTTGGGTGATCATGATTTGTTATTTGAATTTAATTTGAACATAAAATAGGGGTATTAAATTGATTAATTATTGACTTCAAAAGTCATACCGCTAAGTCTTAGGTTCACTTAATTTTAATAAACCTCAAAATTTTAATAATATAGAAATTTATTAATTTATCCTTTTAATTAGGAAAGTGAGGTTGGTTTCTACCAATTAATCCCTTTTTAAGTTTCACTCATCTAAACAAGCTGATTAGGATCAGAAGTTGTCCATTTCCCTCCTTTAATTAAGCCTAAATGTTACTTAAGGACAAATTCCTGAAATTTCACTTTTGCCCCTAAGGCTTTAACACTTCATAATTTATTAAATTCAAATCAAATTTTATCCTAACCTCATTCATGGGTAAATTAAGATATCAAAGGAGAAAATGTGATTTTTCAAATTTTAATTAAATTTATATAATTATTTTCATGCAAAAATGGATTTTTTAAACAAAATTTACTGACTTGACCAAGGTGAAGCCTAATCACTTGAATTTTTTACTTGAGGTAAACCTAGACCAGGGAGCCATTTGGACAAAATTTCATGATTTTTTTAGTTTTATTTGAATTATTAAAATTGTTTTATTTGAATTATTAAATTTGAATTATTAAAATTATTTTAAGTTCTAGGGTATTTATTAAATGTAAAATATTTTAAATGGGAAAATTAAGTTTTGTATTTTTAAAAAATCTCCCCAATGTCAAAGAACCTAGAAAAAAAATTTTTATATTTTTTTGATTTTTCTTTGATATATTGGAATTATTTTAGTGGAACTCCATTTTTTTATTTAGCTTTTTTTTTAAGAAATTATTTTTAAGCTTTAAAATTCCATATCTTTATTTAGAAAATCAGGAAAAATATTATAATTGTTTCTAACTGCTTAAAAAACAATTTAGAATATTTCCATGAATTTTATTACTTTTGTGATTTTTATGAATTATTTTTTAATTATTTAAATATTTAAATTAGACTTAAAAATGAAGTTTTTATTTTAAACACCATCATATTTTTATAAAATTTTCCTGATCACAGAGAACTCCAAAAATAAGTTTTCATAATTTTTCCAATTATATCTTGATTATTAAAAATTATTTTAGTGCCAAAAAGGATATTTAACTTGAAAAAATCAATTTAGGCCATCAAACATACTCAAAGTGCTTTGAAAGTTTTATGGGAAGTTCTCTCAATCTTAAGAAATAGTAGAGATAAAAAATTTTCCTGTATCTATCCCGAAGGACGTTTCCAAAATTAATTACCTTAGTGTATAGGGTTTAGGCTAATTAGGTTTATTTTGAATGACTTGACTCATGAGAAATTTTCCTAAGGGTTCTCTGATCATCATAAACCTTCCAAAATTTGCTTCAATTTTTTGAAGCAACATGCTAATTATCATGATTAATTTAAGCAAATAATATATACAAACTTGAAAAATATGGATCTCTGTCTAGAGGTCTCCTCTGGCTTTGGAAAAAATCAGGGAATGTTCCCCATAACATAGGCTATAACATGCCAAATATTCAAGCCATGGTAAAATTCCTATATGCATGGAGAATCATTTCCACAGTGTTTAATTAATTAAAAATAAAACGCGCATCAAATAGACTTTGAATTATTTCCACATAATTCTCCTCTGTTCATTGAGCAAGAGGGTATTTTTATTTTTTTTTTGTGATTTTTCTAAACCAAGATATAAATTTTTAAAGTTATTGGTATTTTTTGAATTATTTAAATCCCTATTTATCTATTTAAACATGCGGTGCTGACTGGATCCTAGGCAGCTCCGAAGCTCCACGCGACGACCTCCCTTTTGACGCTGCCGTCTATGCTAGCAGCCACGCATCCCGCAGTTCAGGTAAAGAAGCACTGTCCGACTTCATCATGACTGTTCATCCGATACACGCTCGATCGAACGGTGCTCCATCATCATCCCCAATGGCCTATCCAGAGAACCGTCCATCTTCAAGGCTTGATTTCTTCCTCATTCTCAACCAAATTGAATAATTTTTTTTTAAACGCTCGTCAAGACTAGAGGAACATATTTATACGGTTAAGATGCCATGAAATCAAGCTCAAGCAAATAGAGAATCAAAAGAGGTTCGGGATGAGGAGGAGTTCAATACCTTTGCTTTGAGAAGGGAGGCTTCAATCAAAGATGCTTAGAACGTTCATTAGAGTCTAAGGAGGCTAGCGATTGAGCCTCTGGTTGTGGTGAAATTTCTAGACCCAAATTTGACCAAGGCTGATTTCTGGTGTTGATCAAAGTTTATACTAGGGGCCCTCTGGAAGGGGAATTTGATGGGGCTTTGTCTTCTTTCAGTGTTTTGAAGGTGTGGGTAAGTTTAATTTTAGTTTGGTGGACTGTGGAAGTGTATTGAACTCTGTCCTTATTTTAGGCAGAAGTTTGAGCTCAAAATTGAGCTTCCACAGTGGGAATCAGTGGGACAAGATGGTTGGACTGCACTGAGGAGGTCTCAAAGATGCTTTGTGAGTGATTTGGGAGGCTCTCTCTGAGAAAATTTCAGCACACCATCAAAGGCCATGGAGGTGAACTTTTATAAAAAATGGCTAAGGGGTGAAGTGTGCCTTAGTCTTGCTGTCATAGCCAATTGGGGGGTGCAATGTGGTGCTTAGGTGGAGAGCAGAGAGGCTCCAACATCTCATTTGGGTGAGGTGGCCTCTAGGTTTGATTTGGGTAAAACTCAAGGGGAGGTGTCCCTCAATTTTAGATTTTCCAACGACTAGGCTGGTCGGCGACGAGGCTGGTCGGCAATGGCAGGGGGAGGTGGCTAGGAGCTCAAGAAAACCAGGCGAATCTGTCACAGCAATTTAATGAGCCGAGGTTTAGTTTTGGCAAAAAGATCTTAAGCCTAAGAAAATATGGAAATCAAATCAATTAATTTAGGGGACCATTGATCCATGGCTCACTTAGCTTGGGTTAGGTGAGTTTTAGCTCAGTCTTAGGTCCAACAAATGGCTGTGGACTCATTAATTTGATAGCTTTGGGGTGGTTAGGCTACATTTAGTGCATGGGTCCAATGGGTCCAAGTGGGTGCAAATAGTGGGTGCAAATGACCAAAATTTGGTTTTGGGCTAGGCTAGCCATGTCCTTGAGCCCAATTTTTTGATGCACTTGAGGTATATGATTGTAATGAACATTTTTGATAAAGGGTTGAAGTGATTTTGAGTTCAATTGGAGGGCCAATTTGAAGGATTTTGGAGATTTGGTCATTTTGGGGGCATGCTGGTCTAGACTTGGGTCTAGGTTGGGCTAGTCTTGGTCTAAGTCCAAATTGATTATTTAAAATTGTCAATAGGAACATCATAAAGAGTTTTAAACATAAATTGGGTGTCAATTTTGGGGTTAAGGCAATCAATTTGGTGAAATTTGGAGGCATATCCAATTTGGGGAAAATTTTAGGATTTTTGGGCTTAAGTTGAAATTAAGTAAAATTGAGGTTTTACCAAGGCCAATTGAAGGTTAGGTTTGATGTTTAAGAATGTTATGAAGAGTTTACAACATGAATTATGGCAAATTGAGTGGGCTATGAATATTCAATTTGGTGAGATTAGGTCATGTGTCCAAAATTGGGGCTTTGACCAAAATCAAAATTGGACTCAAAGTATGGGCCAATTGGGCTTATATTTTTTTTATTTTTGTCACATTGATGGTTAATTTAAGTTTGGGATTAAAATTTGGGGAGATTAGAATCAGATTGATGGAAATTTGAGTAGAATTTGGGGAAATTTGGGCCTTTAAAGGCAATTTGAGGGTTTTGGTCAAAGATGGTCAAATTGACCAAATTGGATTATGTGGTAGTAGAGAAAAATGAAATTGGGAATATTTTGAATATTTTGGGGATTTTTGGAATTTTTTGGAATTTTTGAAACTTTGGGCTAAGGAGGGCTATTTTGGTAATTTGGCAATTTTTTTTGGTTATTTTGGGTAATTTGGGTGTTTTCAAAAGGTTTGAAATGGCTTTTTGAACAAATTTTGTGTATTTTGGGTAAGTTTGGGAATTTTGGCCAAACTTGGGGTTTTAAGGGTATTTAGGTAATTTGGGGGAGTTTAGGGGCAAAAGGCCAAATTGGGTATTTTCAATAGAATTGGGGTGCTAACCACCATAAATAAGCCATGGACGAATGGAAACCCCATTTGGGTCCTCTATGTACTGGTCTTATCTAAATCCTAGCATAGGGCTAGTGGTTTTAGAGGACCATCTACATGAGTATCCCAAAAGATTAAGAGATCATAGTCAAGAAAATTTTGGGTTTAGGGTAGTGAGTGACTGTGAGTGAAGTGAATTCCTTAGTTTTAGACCAACATCCAGGGTCAACCCTAAGGTCAAATATCCCTATAGTAACTTTCCTTGAGCTCCCTCATATTGATCCCTCCTACTAAGTGCTAAAGGTTATGACCAATATGAAGTTGAGTAAAGAAGAGTTTAGAATTTCTAATGGTGATGGTGCCTTTTCTAGTTTTCTAAGAATAGTCAATAGGAAGTCCTATGGCTAGACCCTAGGCTACTAAAGAGAAAGACTAGACCTCAACCAAAAGTAAGGTCAACAAATGTTTTAAGAGTCCAGGTGGAGAAGTGGAAGACCTAATAGTCCCCGAGAGTGGGAACAATTCTGTTGTTTCTCTGCTGTCGCTGTAATTTCTGTTGTAAGCGAGTTTTATGCAAATCTCCCAGAGGTTGAGGACGATTGAGTTATGGTTTGAGGGAAGTTGGTACCTTTTACTCCAGAGGTAATCAACTTGTTTTACCATTTACCATCGGAGACTTTGTGTTTTTATGCAAATTATAGTCCTACAGAAGCAAAATTGGAAAAGATCATATCTTATTTGACTGTTGGGAGAGGACTTTGGAAGATTACAAATGAGAAGTGAGTAAATTTTCTAACATCAAAGTTGTGTGCACCATCAACGGCTTGACACTATTTTATATATGGTCGTCTGTTTCTTACAAGTCATCTCAGTGAAGTGAACAGAGAGAGAGAGTGTGACGTTAAATTATTGTATTCAGGAGGGAAAGCCCATCAACATATTGGCTTTGATCTATGACACTATCATCAATTCATCTGCAGCTGCTACTACTGAAGTTATGGGATTTGCTTCCTTGATATTTTCTTTATACGAGATGGTTGGAGTAAAGTATGATAATTGGGAAGAAGTTCTATTGCTTCTGAAGTCCATTATGAAAGTGAATGTGTAGATTTATTCAGAGCATTCGATTTTTGGCTAGAGAGGAGGATCTTTTAGGAGCTATGGATTAGAGACGTCTGCTACATGTACCTCTGCTGCATCTTCATCAAGACCATCTGCTTCACGTGCTTCTACATCTTGAGGTGAGTCAGCTAAGACTCAAGAGCAGTTATTAGAGAAGATGATGACTCATATCCACTTTACTACTGATAAAGTTCAAAATCTAGAACATTTTGCTAAGCATACAAATAGGTATAATAGGAGAAAGAGTGACTTTGAGGAGAAATTATACCCAGCTCTGGAGGGCCTGATTAGAGGTGACTCAAGAGTAGTATTTCCTCAGTATCCTCATTATCCTGACTATGAGCCTAAAGAAAAATGGTATAGTGGCGATTCTGAGAGTGGAGAGGAGTAGAGATGAGAGATGATGTGTTGGACTTGATTTGGTTTGATGTATTGTTATGTTTGTGTTTTGTTATGGACTTTGTGCTATAGTACTGCTATAGATGCAGTTATGTGATGTTGTGGACTATGTTTTATGTCATGTTTTGAATTTTTATGTTCTATTGTTGTTGTGATTGTTGTGTTAGATAGTACTTTATTTTTAAAATTTTAGGGTAGTAACTGTTTTTGTTTTTATTACTGTGGATTTGTTAGTTTATAACTTAACTTAATTTCATGTCTTTTTTTTTAAAGTTAAAAATTTTGGTAGCTTAGATTTTAATTTTAAAATTTAGAAACTGCTACCTTGTATTTTTCTTTTATCATGTTAGTGTGTTGTTTTCTTTTATACCCACTGTTTAGAAGTCTATTGAATCTCTACATGTTAAACTAAAATAAAATGTTAGAAAATTTGATCAAAATTAATTTTACTCCTGTCATTAGTTTTATACTTGTTTAATTAGGATGTAAAAATTCCTACTAGCATGTTATTTGAAATTTCATTCCTGCCTATATAATTATCTCATGCTAAACTGTTTAATCTGTTAAAGAAAATTAAGTTTTGGGGAGGGATGAAAAGCATTTTGAAAACTTGAATTTTATTTGTTCTCAAATGAACTACAAACGAATTTGAATTTTAAAAGAAAAATTGATTATGTATATGATGTTATATTAGGGAAGTAAAATTTGATTTTAGAAATGAGTAAGAAAATTTAGTTAAAATTTTAAGTAATGAAGAAAAACTTTAAGTTAAAAATTTTTAGTATAGAAAATGATTAATATAAGTGACTATCTTTAGTATGAAAAATTGTATTTTTAAAAAATTTAGATAATTTAGAGTTTTATTTTTAATACTTAAATTTCTTTTATTAAAATAGTTTTTAAAACTATTAATATATTTATAAGTAAAAGTTTTATATGAAGACTTTACTTTAGGAAAGAAGAAGTAGAATTCAAAATCATTAAAGGTCTATCCAGATATACTAATCCTTGCCTGAAAAAGGAAAAAATAATAGAAAAAAAAGAAAAAAGAAAAAGAAAAGAAAAGAAAAAGAAAAGAAAAGGAACAGAAAAGTAAGGGAGGAGAGGCTTGAAGATTAGTGCCTAATCAAAAATTTGTTCTACATTTGATCTTTTTACATTTGATCTACATTTGATCTTTTTAAAGTATAAGTCTTGATAAAATCTTAAGCTTATAAATATAATATAGTAAGTAAAATTATTTTTAATAAAATTTTTAAGGAGGGAAAATAAAAGAACAAAAATCTAAATTTAGAGAACTTACAATATTTCCCAATTAGATAGGAACTCATATTTTCATAGTTCTTAAAATTTAAAATTTTCAAACTTTAAGATTGTCTCATTTAAAATTTTTTTTTTCTAATTTAGACTACTATATTTCTAAATTTAAATTTTAGTAACACTTAAAGAAACTCATGTACATATCATACATATTTGGTTTTTAAAGATTGAAGTGCCACTTGAGGACAAATAACATTTTAAGTATTCTTTGTTAGAATGTAAGGGGCACTTTGTCACTAATACGCCTAAAATATATAATATTTTTAGACACATTTTTATACCTATTTTTGAGATATTGCGCTTTAATGGAAGATATTTTTCTGTTTTTCTTGCAGATATAAGTAAAAATGGAAAAAATACTCAAAGGAGTGAAAAAGGATAAAATTTGGAGCAAAAAGGTGAAAAATTGTGCAAAAGAGTTTTGGCACCTAAGCGCCGATACGGCGCTTAAGTGCCCGATAAACAAATAAGGCCATGCCTAAGAGCCGAGACCCCACGCTTAAGCGCCAGTGGCAGTTACTAGATAAGTAAAATTGATTTTTACGAATTTTAAAGTTGTTTTTGAGGCACCCATTGACTTAATAGGTGGTTGTAACCACCATGGATGAAAATTATCATGAAAGGATGCATCTCTTGGGAAAATACATTGAATCAAGACACATTTTGAATATATCTCATTGACGAGATCCCAAAGCAGCTCTTGAAAAACTATAAAAGAAAGAAGAGAGGACTTAGAAAAGAGTCCTGAAATTATTGGCAAGTTTTCAAAGTTCTTCTCTGGGGAGTTAGTTCGGAGAGACTTTCAGGAACCACTTTTTGATTACTTTAACCTTTTTATTATTTTTTTGAGTAATTGTGAAAGGGAAGAGATTCAAAGGAACTTCAAGAGCTTGGTGGAGAACTTGAGATAAGTTTTTATCTTTTTGTTTTAGACTACTTTTAGTTTTAATCGAGACTTGTTGTTGGTTTGACAATGATTTTTTCTTTTAAACTAAAGTGTGGTTTTGTTTCTCCATGAATTCTGAGTAGTTTTTTTTATCTTTCTTCTTAAAATGATAAGTAATTAAGTTTTGGATGGAATTTGTGGAGAGTATTGATCTTTA
>NW_018240388.1:174833-186690 GCF_001263595.1 Phalaenopsis equestris | reverse complement strand
ACTGGAAAGAATCACATGAGGTTTTATGAATGAGAATGTAGTTCATATGATTGAGTGCAAATAAATAAGAAAATATTCATTGAAGGGTGTAGAGTTAGAGGACTTTAAAGTGACAGGTTAAAGCCCCCAACTTAGTTTATTGTTTTAGGTTCTGATACTAGATGTTAGCCCTCAAGTGGAGGGAATTTAGGGAACTCTAGAGTGAGGGCTAATATCTTCCCTACCTAGCTGGTCCTCAGAACTATTTAAACTTTAAATTAGCCAATGTTCTTTATAGCATCTCTAGTAACGGTAAAGAATATTATTGCTCCTATTTGGTACAAAAAAAATTTGCATACTTCCACAACAAAATTCCTATACTTATTAGTGATTCATGATAAGAAGGAAGATGTTTTCATATTAAGTACTTTTCTTCTTATCTTTTTAAGTTGATCTTTTTAAGTTGTTACTATTTCCTTAAAATATCAAAAATACCAAAAATATTTAAATTTTAAATTCTTGCAAAAATTGTTTTTAGTTTAAGTAATTATCTCTTTAAAAAAAGAAAAACTTTCTAAAAAGTTCATATTGCATAATCTTCCGTGTGGGTTCGATATTCAGGTCTTAATAAAAAAGTCTTATATTACTTGATAACGATACATATACTTGCATAGTATCCCAATGAAAATATATATAAATTAAAAAGTTAAATTCTTATTTTTCTTTAGGATTAAGATTTTGGATTTGTTGCAAATTAAGGAAATATAGATGAAAATACCATAAGAACTATTGATATACTGTGCATAAGCATTAAATCAGGATTAGTATCTCTTCAAAATGTGTCTTGATTCAATGTATTTTTCCAAGAGATGCATCCTTTCACAATAATTTTCGTTCATGGTGGTTGTAACCACCTATTAAGCCAATTGGTTCCTCAAAAAGCTCTTCAAAATTTGTAAAAATGGAATTTACTCATCCAATAACTGCCATTGGCACTTAAGCACAGGGCCTCCGACGCTTAGGCGCGGCCTTCTTTGTTTACCAGACGTTTTAGGGTCGGATCTGGTGCTTAGGCGCCAAAACACTTTTGCACATTTTTCACCTATTTTTTCCAAATTTGATCCATTTTCACTCCTTTAAGCATTTTTCATCTTTTTACATGTACCTGAAAGAAAAACACAAAAATACCTTCTATTAAAGTGTAATATCTCAAAAATAGGTATAAAAATGTGTCTAAAAATACTATATATTTTAGGCGTATGATAAAGCTACCGGGATCTTTATGCTTTTCGAGAAGCTTTCTCTGAATTATAGCACTGCACTCCTCACTAAGTGCAACTGTCTCATTATATTTAAACTTCCTTTTTTAGTTAGGAATATCCTTCATAAACTTTACATTGCTTGACATCTGTTCTAGAGCTTCAACAAATGGAATATTAATTGTATGTTTTTAAAAAATTTTCAGGAATTTTGAAAATTGCTTATCCCCTTTGTTGTCAAAGCCTCTGAGGAAATGGAAGTGGTGGTTTTTCCAAATCAACTTTAAGTGTAGAAATATGTCTATCTAAATCTTTCAGAGTGTCCTCTTTTGGTTCTTCAATCTCTTCTCTCTCTCTATTTCAGTCTCTTTTTGAACTCTCTCTTCTAATTCTCTTCTACTTCTAAGTTGACCATCTTTTACTTGATCTTTATCCTAGCCTTTTAGATTTACCTCTGTATTATTTGGAAGTGTTCCTTGGGACATATTACTCAATGAATTTGCTATTTATCCCAATTGATTCTCAATATTTCTATTTTTAGCTCCTTGACTTTGTAATTGATTTCCCATTTGTAACACCGCTTCATCTATAGATAACTTCTTCTCCTTAAATTGTGGATTACTATTAAAACTTAGAGGATAAGTAGGTCTATAAATATTATTCCCTTGGTTTTTCCAATTCCCTAGTGGATTTACTTGATTGTTCCCTATTGTTGATTACTACCAGTCGAAGCATTGTTTGAGTTAAAGTTAGGATGGTTCTTTCGACCAGGGTTATAATTATTTAAATATGGGTTATTCTGCTATTGTTTATGACATTCAAAGTCTCTAATGATGCTTGAGAATCTATCATTTGGCTAATGAATTCTATTCAATCATGGAAATTGGTTGATAAAAATTCATTCCAAAATGACCTAACTTCATTGAAATTGCTGCAACTTGATTTGCTAGCAAGGTAAAAGCATCAATTTCATTAATATTGACAAATTTCTTTAGAATTACCCTTTCAAAAGGCCATTAAAAATTATTGGTAGTCTTTTATTCAATTAAAGAATAAGCGTCATGAAATGATTTTGACATCAATGAACCACCATCAGTGACATCGATAGTAGATCTAAGAGATCCAACTAATACATTATAAAATGTTTGAATTATTAACCAATCTGGTATAACACTTTCTTAAGAGTTCTTTAAATTTTTCATAAGCTTCATAAATAGATTCCCCTTCAAACTGACAAAAAGATGTAATATTACTTTTAAGATTTACAATTTTTTACGGTGGAAAATATTTAACAAGAAATTTCTACGCTAAATCACTCTAAGTTCTAATAGATCTAGGTGATAATGAATGTAACCATAACTTAGCTTTATCCCTCAGTGAGAAAGGACATAGTCTATGTCTTATAGCATCATCTGATACACCATCATCTTTAAATGTAGCACACAATTCTAGAAAACTGATAAGATGTAAATTTGGATCTTTAGTTGGTGCTTCCCCAAACTGATTATATGATACCATTTGGATAATAACATGTTTAAGTTCAAATGAATTAGCCACTACAACGGATTTTTGAATACTACAATGAAGTTCATCCATCGTAGGGCTTGCATAATCTCTTATAGGTCTAAACTCTTCATCTTCAACATTTTGATTATTTTGATTTTCCATTTCTTGAAATTATTTAGTATTTTTAATTTTTTAATTTTTCTAATAGTTTTTCTAATAGTTCTTTCTAATTCATAATCGTAAGGCACAAGTCCTGTGGATCCTGAACTACGCATACATTACTATAAAACACATAAAAAATGAAATAAAAATAAAAACACACAAACAAGAACTTTATATAAAAACAACACTACAATATTCCTTAAATAAATCTTAAAGTTTAAACAAGGCTTTATGAAATTAGAAACTTTGCTTTCTAAAAACTTCTTTTTGGGGATTTTTGCAAATCTCCGTAAATTTTTCTCTTTTTTTTAACGTCTCAGGCAACGACACCCAAAACTTGCTCCCAACTTTCTATATAGATGTAAAATGTGATGTATGCGATTATAGGTTTAATTTCATTAATAGTTATTCTTAATTTGCAATAAAGTCAAAAACTTAATCCAAAGAAAAAGCTAAGTAAGTTTTCCACTATGAAACAAACAAGAATATAATTACAATATTTAAATATGGGATAATACGTGAGAGTACGTATCGTTATCATGTAAATCGTTATCATGTAATATAGAGTACGTATCGTTATCATGTAATATAGGACTTTTTGATTAAGTTCTGAATATCGAACCCACAGGGAGATTAGCAATATGAACTAGAAAGTTTAGAAATTGTTAGAAATTGTAGATGACAAAAATGTACTTAGCAAAATATTCTTACTTAAACTTAAGATGCTAAAATAGGAATGCAAGTTTGATTATTTTTGTAATTTTTAGTTTATGAAAATAAAGTAACCAACTAATTATCTTAACTAAATACTTGCAAGATGAAAGCAATACAAGTAAATCATCTTTTTCCTTATCATGAATTAGTGATAAGAAGAGAAATTCTGTTGTGAAAGTATTTTAAATGTGTTGTGCCAAATAGGAGCAATAATATTACTTACCCTTGCTAGAGATGCTATAAAGAATATTGGCTAATCTATGGTTTTAATAGTTTGAAACTTAAAACTATAAATCAAATTGGGGGCTTTAACAAATCACTCAATAGTCTAATCCTACACCCTTGAAAAGTTTATTTCCCAATTTATTTACATTCAAACCCATGAACTACATTCTCATTCATGAAATCAATGTGATTCTAACCATTTGTTGACTAAGATAAAACTAGCTCTGATCTTACATTTTCTCACAACAGGTATTAAGAACTTAATTGGCCAAATCAAGAAGTAGTTTAACATCTTAATTAGCCAAATGATGAAGTAAATGAAGTTCTTCCAACATTGAAGCCTAATAATCATCCAACATTAGGATTAACACTTCACCCAACTTCCATACAATACTTAATAACTTATCATTTTAAGGAAAAAGATAAAGAAAACAACTCAAAATTCATAGAGAAAACACAACCACACATGAGTTTAAAAGTAGAAATCATGCACACATATAAGAAATCTAATTTAAAACCAAGTTTAGTCACAAAGATAAATACTTATCTCAAATCCTCCCCACAAAATGCCTTGAAGTTTCTTTTAAGTCTCTTCCTTCACACACAATACAACCTAAACACTCAAAATAAAATAAAAAGTAAGTGACCGGTGGCGCCGACGATGGGCGGCAGTGGCGACGTACCTGGATGACTGGTGGCTGTAAAAATTATTTATGGCTGGCCGATTCTCTTGATAATCCAAGTCTTGTTTATAAAAAATACAAAAGTTGCCTTGGTGTCTCTTTGAAAAGGTGTCTCTATTCAATGAATCCTCTAGAAGTTGCCTCTTCAAAAGCCAATTGAATGAATTTTTGTATCCATGGGATATTTTCCATATTTTTACCAAGGTTTGCTTCAAACACCTCTTCAAAAATTTGTCTAAATTCAATGAATCATCAAATAACTACTTCTGACACTTAAGCGTGGGGTACCTGACACTTAGGCACGACCCTCTGGCGCTTATGTGTCAGTCTTGTGTGCTTAGGTGCCCTAGTTCATTTTTGCACATTTCTTCATTTTTTTCTCCAAATTTGACTCTTTTTCACTCTTCTTAGCATTTTTCATCCATTTGATTGTACCTAAAAGAAAAATACACAAATACCTTTCATTAAAGCGCAATATCTCAAAAATAGGTATAAAAATGTGTATAAAAATACTATATATTTTAGGTGTATCAATAACTCTTGCTAACTTTGAATAATGAACTTCTTCTTCATAGCTTCATCCTTTTTCTTTATTAGTCTCCCAAGAATACATTTTTCCAAGATCTCTCACTCTTCACTTAGATTTTAGGCTTAAAATTGATGTGGGGTGAGAAATCTCTTCATTCCTTTCTATTTATAGGCTTTTAACCAAGCCTAAACCTAATAGACACGTTATCGAACCACAAACCTACATTAAAACCCACAAAACCACATATGAATCTTCTAGAAACATAATGTAGCACATTTTGTTAACTACCACACTTAAGAACTGAATATTGGCGCTTAAACGCCGGTGCTAATTTAGCACAGATCAACATACATCCAATAATTCATTCTAACACGTCTAGGTCGTCTATTAAGGTCATAGAATCATTAACAAATAATTATATATATTCAAAATACTACCACCATTTGTTAATCAAACACAAAAACGTAATATTAAAAATAGAAACACACTGATAACTATGGGCTGCCTCCCACAAAGCGCTTGGTTTAATGTCGTCAGCTCGACGTAACTAGTGCTTATTCTCATTGACCCAACAACATAAGATCATTTAGTTTAATTTCATCCCCCAAAAAGTAGGGTTTTAGCGTGTGTCCATTCAATTTGATTATTTTTTCAATTTTAGGATCTTTGATATCCACAGCTCCATAAGGATAAACTTTTATCACAACAAATGGGCCCATCGACCTGTAAAGAAATTTGCCTGGAAAAAATCTTAAACTTGAATTATTTAGCAAAACTTGTTTCTCTGGCTTAAAATATTCTGTAAAAATCCTATGATCATGCCACATCTTCATCTTTTACTTATAAAACTTAGCACTCTCATAAGATTCATTCCTTATCTACTTTCTAATCTTCTCAAACTCATGTAATTACAATAGTTTTTTCTCACCAGCATCTTTTAAGTTATAATTAAATTATTTAATAACCCAATATGCTTTATGCTCAATTTTATGTGGTAAATGACAAGGTTTTCTTAAATATTAGACTATATGAGACATTTCTATAAGAGTTCAATATGCAGTCCTATAAGACCACAAAGCATAATCAAATTTGACTAACCAATCCATTTTTGTTGGATTCATAGATTTTTGTAATATTCTTTTAATTTCATAATTAGATAATTAATCTCGATTATTTATATGAAACCGTATAACAATTGCTCTGACTATATTTTTCACTTATATTTCCTTATTTTGCAACAAAATAAAAAACTTGATCCTGAAGAAAAATAAGAATTTAATTATTTAATTTATATAGATTGGGATACTACGCAAGTATTCGTATCGTTATCAAGCAATATAGGACTTTTCTGATTAAGAGCTGAATATCAAACCTACCAGGAAATGATGCAATATGCACTTGAAAACTTTCTATTTTTAAAAAGACAATTATTTAAACTATAGATATTTTTGCACTAATGGAAGTTTAAATATTTTTGATATTTTTGATATTTTGATAAAAGAATAACAACTTAAAAAGATAACTTGAGTTTCCGTAGAAGAAAAGCACTAAATATAAAAATATGTTTCTCCCTATCATGAATCAGTAATAAGTATTGAATTCTATTGTGGAAGTATGCAAATTGTGTTGGCCAAATAGGAGCAATAATATTCTTTACCCTTACTAGAGATGCTATAAAGAACATTGGCTAATTTAAAGTTTGAATAGTTCTGAAGACTGGCTAGGTAGGGAAGATACCAGCTCTCACTCTAGAGTTCCCTCGATTCCAACTATCTGGGGGTTAACATCTTGTATCAGAATCTAAAATAATAAACCAAGTTGGGGGCTTTAACCTGTCACTTTAAAGTCCTCTAGGTCCTCTAGTCTAGCTCTACACCCTTCAATGAATATTTCCCTATTTATTTGCACTCAATCATATGAACTACATTCTCATTCATACAACCTCATGTGATTCTTTCCAATTATTCATTAAGATAATACCAGCCCGGTTCTTACATGTTCTCACAACAAATTTTAACATCTCGATTGACCAAATTAAGAAGTAAATGAAATACATGAATTTAAATCATCACAACTTCTTCCAACATTAAAGATTAATACTTTCCACAACTTCCATCCAACACTTAATTACTTATCATTTTTATAAGAAAGATAAAGAAAAATACTCAGAATCCATGGAGAAAATAAAAGCACATATTATTTTAAAAGTAGAAATCATTGTCAAACCAACAATAAGTCTCAATTAAAAAAAATAGTCTAAAAAAAAGATAAAACTTATCTTAAATCTTCTACCAAACTCTTGAAGTTCTTTTGAATTTCTTCTCTTCTCTTTTACGACACTCTCAATATAAAACTAAAACAAAAGAATAAAGTAAATATTTGGTGTGGGGCTTGAAAAACTCTCCAAACTAACTCCCCCATTTCTATAAGAACATTCAAAAATTTCTCTTTTCAGCACACAAACTTTCAAAGTTTCAATCTTCCTTCTTTTATAATTTTCCAATAGGTACATTGGTATCTCTTCAAAATATGTCTTGATTCGATGTATTTCTCAAAGTGATGCCTTCTTTCACAAGTATTTTCATCCTTGGTGGTTGTAACAACATATTTATGCCAAAGATGCCTCAAATACCTCTTTAAAATTCACAAATCCAAATTTACTCATCAAATAACTACCTCTAGCGCATAAGCATAGGGCCTCTCGTGCTTAGTCATGGCCTTCTCTGTTTAACTGGCACTTAAGCGTCGGATATGACGCTTAGGAGCCAAAACACTTTAGCACAATTTTCACCTATTTTCTCCAAATTGGATCCTTTTTCACTCCTTTAAGTATTTTTCACCTTCTTACTCATACCTGAAGGAAAAACACAAAAATACCTTCCATTAAAGTGTAATATGTCAAAAATATGCTTAAAAATATGTCTAATAATACTATATATTATAGGTATATCAAAATCCATCAAACTTAAAATGTTACTTGTCCTCAAGTAACACATCAATCTTTAAAAACCAAATAAGTATGATATGTATATGAATTTTTGTAAGAGGTACTAAAATTTAGATTTAGAAATACAGTAGTCCAATTTAGAAAAAATATTCAGTAAATGAGACTAACTTAAAGTTTAGAAATTTTTAATGTTAAGAAATATGAAAATATGAGTTCTTATCTAATTCAGAAATATTGTAGATTTTTCAAATTTAGAATTTAGTCCTTTTATTATGTCTACTTAAAAGTTTTTATTTTAAATAATTTTACTCATTATATTATATCACTAAGCTTAAGAGTTTCTCAAGTATTGTACTTTAAAAAGATCAAATGTGGAACAAATTTTTGATTAGACATTAATCCTCATGCTCCTCCTCCCTTACATTCTTTTCTTTTTCTTTTTTTCTTTTCTTTTCCTTTTCCTTTTTCTTTTTCAGGGAAGGATTACTATATCTGGATAGGCCTTTAATAATTTTGAATTTCACTTCTCCTTTCATAAAGCAAAGTCTTGACATAAATCTTTTACTTTAGAATATAATAATAGTTTTGAAAGTTATTTTAATAAAATAAATTTAAGTATTAAAAATAAAAGTCTAAATTATCTAAATTTTTCAAAAACACAATTTTTTTACTAAAGATAATTACACTATATTAAACATTTTCTACACTAAAAACTTTTAACTTAAAGTTTTTCTTCATTACTAAAAATTTTAACTAAATTCTCTTACTCATTTCTAAAATCAAATTTTACTTCCCTAATATAACTTCATATAGATGATCATTTTTTTCTTTTCAAATAAAATTTACTTGTAGCACATTTGAGAACAAATAAAATTCAAGTTTTGAAAATATTTTTAATCCCCCCCCCAAACTTAAATTTTTAACAGACTAAACAATTTAACATCAGATATATATAAGCAAGAATGAAAATTAAAATAACATGCTTATAAGAATTTCTATACCCTAATTATACAAGTATAAAACTAAAATCAGGAGTAAAATTAATTTTGATCAAATTTTCTACTATTTTCATTTCAATTCAACATGTAGAAATGCAATAGACTTCTAAACAGTGAGTACAAACATAGAAACAAACAAACATACTACTTTGACTTTGCAATCTCAGCATAAAAACAAACTCACAAACATGATAAAAGAAAAATACAGGGTAGCAGTTTCTGAAATTTAAATTTAAGATCTAAGTTAGCATGATTTTGAACTTTTCAAAAGACATAGAATTAAGTTAGTTCTAAACTAACAAAATCACAATACTAAACTCACAACAGTTACTACCCTAGAATTTCAAAAACAAAATATTAACTAGAACAAACATCACAATAACAATAAAACGTAAAAGTTCAAAACACAACACATAGTCTAAATCAACACACAGAGGCAAATGTAGCAAGATAAGACCACATAGTCCATAACATAATACAAACATAAGAAGAAAATCTCTCAATCCTACTTCTCACTCTTTGAATCACCGCTATTCCATATTTCTGCAAGCTCATAATCAGGATATTGAGGATATGGAGGAAGTTGCACTCCTAGGTCACCCCTAATTAGGTTCTCCAGAGACGAGTTAAATTTCTCTTCATAATCACTCTTTTTTCTATTAAACTTATTAGTATGCTCTTCAGAATGCTGTCAATTCTTAACTTTATCAGCAATATAGTTAATAAGATTCATCATCCTATGCAATAATTGATCTTGGTTCTCAGTAGATGCACCTCTAAATGTAGAATCCATGAGGTAGTGATACGACTAAAATATATAGTGTTTTTAGACACATTTTATATCTATTTTTGAGCGCTTTAATGGAAGGTATTTTTGGGTTTTTCTTTAAGGCACAAGTAAAAAGGTGAGGAATGCTTAAAGAAGTGAAAAAGGATCAAATTTGGAGCAAACAGGTGAAAAATGTGCAAAAGTGTTTTGGCGCCTAAGTGCAAGCTCCGGCTCTTAAGCGCCGGGTAAATAGAGAAAGCTGCACCTAAGCGCTAGAGGCCCTACGCTTAAGTGCAAGTGGCAGTTATTGGACGAGTAAATTTGGTTTTTACAAATGGTTTTTACAAATTTTGAACAAATTTTGAAGAGCTTTTTGAGGTACATATTGGCTTAATAGGTGGTTACAACCACCATGGATGAAAATTATTGCGAAAGGATTAATCTCTTGGGGAAATACATTGAATCAAGACACATTTTGAAGAGATACCAAGACACTTTTTGGAGAATTATAAAAGAAAGAAGATTGGACTCTGAAAGAGGTCCTGAAAGTACTAGAAAAGTTTTGAAAGTTCAAAAATTGGGGAGTTAGTTGTAGGATTTTTAGGCACCACATATTTATCTTTTTTTTATTTCTAGTTTTATATTGAGAGTGTTGTAAAAGAAAAGAGATTCAAAAGAACTTAATGAGTTATGTGGAGGACTTGAGATAAGTTTTTTTCTATTGTTTTAGCCTATTTTTGGTTTTAATTGAGACTTATTGTTGGTTTGACAATGATTTCTACTTTAAACTAAAGTGTGGTTCTGTTTTCTCAATAGATTCTGAGCAGTTTTCTTTATCTTTCTTTTTAAAAGGATAAGTAATTAAGTGTTGGTTGGAAGTTGTGGAGAGCATTGATCTTTAATGTTGGAAGAAGTTGTGATGATTTAAATCCATTTACTTAATTTACTTCTTGATTTGGCCAATCCAGATGTTAAAATTTGTTATGAGAACATGTAGGAACTGGGATGGTATTGTCTAAGTCAACAATTGGAAAGAATCACATGAGGTTATATGAATGAGAATGTAGTTAATATGATTGAGTGCAAATAAATAAGAAAATATTCATTGAAGGGTGTAGAGTTAGAGGACTTTAAATTGAAAGGTTAAAGCCCCCAACTTGGTTTATTATTTTAGGTTCTTGTTGACCTCACTTTTGGTTGAGGTTCAATTTTTCCTCTTTAGTAGCGTAAGGTCTAGCCATAGGAATTTCCTATTGACTATTCTTAGAAAACTAGAGAAGGAACCCTCACCATTAGAAATTTTAAACTCATCTCTACTCAACTTGAAGTTCTACATATTGGTCCTAACCTCTAGCACTTAGTAGGTGGGGTCACTATCGGGGAAACTCAAGATGAGTCACCTTGGGACTGCTGGACCTTAGGGTTGACCCTGGGTGTTGGTCTAGACCTAAGGCACTTACTTGCAATCACTTGTACTCACAATCACTCATTACCCTAAACCCAGAACTTCTAGGCTTTGGTCCCTTTATACTTTTGGGAGACTCCTGTAGGTGGTTCCATAAACCCATTAGCCCTAGGCTAGGGTTTAGCTAAGACCACGAGATAGAGGACCCAAAATGGAGTTTCCATTGATCCATGGCTTATTTATGGTAGTTGGCAATCCAACTCTATTTATTTAGGGTGGTTGTTCAACCCAACCTACCCTATTGCCCCTAAATTCCCCTAAATTACCCAGATACCCTTGGGACCCCAAATTTGGCCAAACTCTCCAAATCTAGACAAAATCCCCAAACTTGTTCAAAAATCATTTTAAACAACTTGAAAATACCCAAATTACCCCAAATCCCCAAATTGGCCAAATTACCAAAATACCCCTCTTTGGCCCAAAATTTCAAAAATTTGATAAAATCCTAAAAAATCTCAAAAACCTCTCAAATATTCTCAATTTCATTTTCCTCAACTATCACATGACCCAATTTGGCCAATTTAACCATCCTATTTAACCATCCCTAAATTGCCTTTTAAAGGCCCATATTTTCTCCAAATCACCTCAAATGTTTATCCAATTGGTCTCACCTCAAATGTT
>NW_018240388.1:170793-174815 GCF_001263595.1 Phalaenopsis equestris | reverse complement strand
AATTGGTCTCAATTTCCCCAATTTCATTTCTAAACTCAAATTTACTCTTCATATGACCAATGAAGACCAAATCCAAGCCCAATTGATCCACGATTTGAACCTTATTTTAATTTAGATAAAAAAACCCAATTTTGGCCCCATGACTTGGTTCCACCAAATTGAACCCATAGCTACAATTTGTGTTGAAAAACTTCATAGCATTTCTACACATCAAATTTGGACTTCAATTGGCCTTGGTAGGACCTCAATTTTATTTGATTTCAACCTAAGTCCAGAAGCCCAAAATTTGCCCCAAATTGACCATGTCTCAAAATTTCACCAAATTGAGGGTCCCAAATTTTACACTCCATACCTTCATGAAAAATCTTCACAACACCTCCCTTGATCATGTGGACCATTCAATTTGGACTTAGCCCAAGGCTAACCCAACCTAGACCCATGTCTAGCCCAACATGCCCAAACTGGCTGAATCTCAAAAATCCCTTAAATTAAACTACCAATTGAACTCAAAATCACTTCAACCCTTCACCAAAAATCTTCATAACAATCATCTACACAATGTTGATCAATCAATTGGGTCATTTAATATCGCTAACCTAGCCCAAACCCAAACTTTGATCACTTGAACCCACATTGAACCTATGCATTAAAGATGGCCTAACTACCCCAAAGACACCAAATTAACTCCACCTCAGCCATTGGTTAGACCCTAAGACAGAGACAAAACCCATCTAACCACCTAAACTAAGCCATGGACCAAAGGTCCATTAAATTAAGGGATTTCATTCCATTTTTGCTTAAGCTTAGGATATTTTTGCCAAAATTAAACCTCAATCCATTAAATTGTTGTGACATATTCCCCTAGGTTCCCTGAGCTCCTAGCTACCTCCCCCTAGCCAGCCGGCCTGCCTAGTGGCCGAAAAATGGCCAAACTGAGCGCCAACCCCACGGAAGACCCAGCCCCATGGAGCTTCACCCAAATCAAACCTAGAGGCCAGCTTATCTAAATCAAACTGTAGATCTCCTCTGCCCTCCACCTAAGCACCACAATGCACCCAAACTTGTGCCCTGAGAGCCACCCCATGGCCATTTTTATAAAAACTCACCCCCACGACCATGGGAGGTGTGCTAAAATTTTCTAAGAGAGAGCTTCCCAAATCAGTCACAGAGCTTCCTTGAGACCTGCACAACCCATTCCAATCACTTCACTGCCTTGATTCCCCTGTGTAACCCTAATTTTGAGCATGAAAATTAGAGCATAAACATGAAATCTCTGAAAACTCTACCAAACTTCAATTGCTTGTGCCCACACCTTCACAACAACAAGAGAAGACAAAGCCTCATCAAATTACCCTATGAAATAACCTCCACCATAGCTCTAGACCAACATCTGAAATTGAGCTTGGTCGAATTTATACCTAGGCCTTAGACCACAACAAGAGTATTAATTCTTAGCCTCTTTGGACCCCAACAAATGTACTAAGGCCCTCTGATTGAAGCTTCACTTCTCAGAGAAAAGGTATAAAACTTCTTCTTTCCCCGAGCCTATTTTGACTCTCCATTTGATTAAGCATAATTTAATTGCATGATTACCCTATGAATATGTTTGTCTCACTTAGACGAGTTGATAGGATCAAACCCGAAGTGATTTGGTTGAGTCTAGGTGGAGATATTAGGGTTTTAGTGTGTACGGTCACGGGATCACTCTATCAGGGATGATGACGGGAAGCCGTCCGATCACGCATATATCAGATGGATGGAGGAGATCAAGCCGGACAGTGCTTCAGAACATAAACCGTGGGCCGAGTCAGTGCAGAGGTGGATGGCGACGTTAAATGGGAGCGCGCCGCGTGGAGTTCGGAGCTGCCTAGGATCTGCATGGCGTCGCACTGTTTAAATAGATAAATAAGGATTTTTCCTATTCATTTAAATACCCCTAACTTCAAAAATTTGTATCTTGCTGAAGAAAAATCAAAAAAATAAAATAAAAATACCATCTTATTAAGTGAATAGAGGAGAACAATGTGGATATAATTTGAATTCCATTTGATGAATATGCATATTTTGTTTTTAATTAATTAAACACTATTTTAAATCATTTGATTCTCCATGCATATTGGCACATCATCTTGGCTTAAAATTTTAACATGTTATATCCTCTATCAAGGGAAATATCCTATGATTTTTCCAAAGTCATAGGAAGTCTCTAGAAAGAGATCTATATTTTTCAAGTTTATGCAGATTATTTTCTTAAATTAATCATGGAAATTAGCACGTTGATAATTCCAAGAAAAATTTGGAAGGTTTATGATGACCAGGGAACCTTTAAGGAATTTTTCTTGAGTCAAGTCATTTAAAATGCACCTAATTTTCACGAACACTAAATCACTAAGATAATTAATTTTAGAAAATACAAACATCAATGACTTGATCTTTGATCTCCACTATTTTCCAAGATCCAGAGAACTCCCCATAAAAATTTCAAAGCATTTTGAGTACATTTGATGGTCTAAATTGATTTTTCAAGTTAAATATCTTTTTTTGCACTTAAATGACTTTTTTAAAATCAAAATATAACGTAAAAAAATAATAAAAAACTTTATAGCTTAAAAATTTATAAAAACTTATTGTTTGAGTTCTTTGTGATCAGCGCCATTTTCTAAAAATAAAATGATTTTTAAAATAAAAACTTCATTTTTAGTCTATTTTTTAAATATTTAAAGTAATTAAATATTCATAAAAATCACAAAAATAATAAAATTCATGAAAATGTTCTAAATTGTTTTCTAAGAACTTAGGAACAATTGGAATATTTTTCCTTGTTTTCTAAATAAAGAAATTGAATTTCAAAGCTTAAAGTTTACTTTTAAAGGCTAAAAAAGAGTTTTCACTAAAAATAATTCCAATAAATCAAATAAAACTTAAAAAAATATAAAATCTTCTTCTTTGAGTTCTTTGACCTTAAGGAGACTTTTCAAAAATACAAAATTTATTTTTCCCCATTTAAAATATTTTATATTTAATAAATACCCCAAAAATTACAATAATTCTTAAAATTCACATAAAATTCAAAAAATCATTAAATTTGCTCCAAATGCTCTTTTTCTTTAGGCCTACCTCCAATAAAAATTTCAAGGAATTAGGATTTACCTTGGTCTAGTTAGGAATTTTTTTTGAAAAATCTTATTTTTGCATAAAAGAAAATAATTATATAAATTAAATTAAATTTTGAAAAATCACATTTTCTCCTCTAATGTCTTAATTGAACCATGAATGAGGTAGAATAAAAATTTCACAGTCATTTAAACTGAATTTGACAAGTTATGAAGTGTTAGAGCCTTAGGGGCAAATGTGTAATTTTGGAAATTTAGCCTTAGTTAACATTTAGGCTTAATTAAAGAAGGAAAATTGTTAAACTCTGATCTTGATCAATTTATTTGATTTTTGAAACACAAGGAGTTAATTGGTAGAAATCAATCTCACTTTCTTAATTGAAAAGATAAGTTAATAGATTTCTAAATTAGTAAAATTTGGAAGTTTATTAAAATAAAATGAACCTAGTGCTTAGGGGTATGACTTTTGAAGTCAATAATTAATCAATTTAATACCCCTATTTTGATTTTTAAATAAAATTCAAATCATGAATTATGACCACCTAAAGCTTAATCTTTCCAAAACTAATTAAGACACTCACTTAGGTCTTAAGGGCTTAGTAGTGACTTAGGCTAAATCAAGTTTCATTTAAAAAAGGATTAGAAAAGTAAACATCATTTAAAATTAAAACATCTTTCAAACACTATAAGCCCAATTAGGAACAAAATTTGGTTAAGTTTTCCAATAACACCAACTTTCCTTTTTAAGGGTCTTCACCTAAATAATTTTCAAATTAAACTACAGATGATAATTACCTTACTCTTAGGGATAATCGAGACATCAATGTTCATTGAGCATTAGGGTGTTTTATAAGATGAATTATTAAGAAACATAATAAGTTTAAAAGAACTCGGGATTTTTCACCAGGC
>NW_018240388.1:156849-170783 GCF_001263595.1 Phalaenopsis equestris | reverse complement strand
GCACGGACCTGCATTTTTCACCAGGCAGCGAGAGAGTAGCACGGACCTGCTTCTTTCTCTAGATCAGATCTACTAAACTTAATATAACTAAACTTAATATATTTTGCTTGACAAAGTCATCCTTAATTAAACTCCTAAGGACCCATCAAGATATGACATAGGGTTAAGAAAACTACCAAAACTTTACTTTTTGCCTCTATATAAATTGCCCTGACATGCATTTTAAGTTTCAGGTGGTGGAACGAAAAGACTCGCCAGGTACGTTTTTACAGTTTTCAACATTATCTTTCTTGTACTTTTGTGCTTATACATATTTGCATGGAAAACTAAAACTATCAGGATAGCTAAAAAACCAAAACTAAAACCAAAAATAAAACTAAAATCAACCAAGATAAAATTCACCCAAGATAATCAGCCAAGATAAAATTCACCACCACAGCATTCAAAATATAAAACAACTCAAAATTTAATCACAAACATCACACAAAACTATAATTATAACTAAATTAAGATGTCCCTATTGGATGATCAGGAATCCCTTGAAAGAGGTAACCTATAGTTGCTAACGAGGCTTCCCACGGTCTAAATGAAATTATGGAACTCATTAAGTTGAGTTTAGTAAGTTCATTTAGACTAAGTGAATCTAATAGAAAATAGTGGTGTCGAAACGAGGGAAGCGTAGGATCCTAACCGGTGTTGCTCTAATTAACTTTAATATGCCCTCATAAAATTTAGAGAGCTTCAACCATAGGGCCACTCGATTTGAAATTATAACTTGACACAATAGAAAACTCAAACTCATCGCAACTCATCGCAGTATCGCAGTAGGGAGCTTGGAGTTAGCATGGTGGGCAGCACGACCATCTTTAACAGCAAAACCTGTCTTCCTTAAATAAACCAATCTTCCTTCCTTAGATATAAACAACAAAATCCATAGGCCTTCGAGGTTGCTTGCTTATGCAATGTAAATCCTCACCTTATCTTTAGGCATTCGCATAGCTCTGCCGTACGATTTAAGCCTTAAACTCGTTCTAGGTTCCGAGGTCGTCGTCAGATACGATGTAAACCCTCACATCTTCCAGGCAACTTGTGTGACCGTGTCACGCGAATATAAAGCCCTAAGTAATAAAATTGGCAGGATGAAACATTAAAATTTTTCTCCTCAAAACTGAAGCCAAACATTAGGAAAGCTTGGGAAGTCACTTGGGTTCTTTTCTCCTTCAGATCTGTGACATCCTCTAGCTCTTCCTCCTTTGGATTCTACAACAAATGTTCTATATTTGAACCAATCTATTTTCATACCTCTTTGTCCGAAATCATTGAAAAATCCTATCCTTTGACCTCCTTGAAGATAATATTTCTTGATTTGTATCTAGAGTTTTTTAGGTGACTTTGGTTATCTAAGATGTAATTAACTATAGGGGCTTGCCCTTATAGGAAGCTTGTGCGAACCGAGCATAATATAGACCCTATTTAATTATTCATAATAAATATGATAAATTGTCAGCAAATAAAATGATTTCGGAGACTAAACGGACGTCAAATATTTCTTAGTTTATTTGATTGAGCCTCATCTTTAAGTCTTGTGTTTATCATTCAGGATAAATATAGGATTTGAGGTATAATGCTCTTTCATTTAAATAATGAAAAATATGTGGTAAGTTTGATTTCATATTTTTCTAAAACTAAATATATATATGTAAATGGAAACGTCCTTCCGAAGCGGGAAACAAGATTTCGATTCCGGTGATCGATAGCTTATTACGGGCAACTCCTCTAACCAAAAAATAAAGCCGATAGTTCTGTTACAAGATGTTAGCCCCCAAGTGGAGGGAATCAAGAGAACTCTAGAGTGAGAGCTAGTATCTTCCTTGCCTAGCCAGTCTTCAGAACTATTCAAACTTTAAATTAGCCAATGTTCTTTATAGCATCTCTAGTAAAGGTAAAGAATATTACTGCTCCTGTTTGGCACAACACAATATGCATACATCTAGAATATAATTCCTATACTTATTACTGATTCATGATATGAAAAAATATATTTTCATATTTAGTGCTTTTCTTCCACAAAAACTAAAGTTATCTTTTTATGTTTGTACTGTTTTTGTCAATATATTAAAATTACAAAAAAATAATTAAAGTTTCTTTACTACAAAAACGTCTTTAGGTTAAATAATTATCTTTTTAAAAAGAGAAAGTTTTCCAAAAAGTGCATATTGCATATCTTCCCTATGGGTTCAATTTCAGGTCTTAATCAAAAAGTCCTATATTACTTGGTAACGATACGTATACTTGAATAGTATCCCAATATAAATTAAAAGTTAGATTCTTATTTTTCTTCAGGATTAAGTTTTAGTTTTTTTACGAAATAAGGAAATATAAGTGAAAAATATAATGAGAATTATTGTTATATTGTTGCATATAAGCAATTTCGGGATCAAGTTTTTTGCGTCGTTGCTGGGGAAGTGAAGTGAAAATTATAAAGAATCTATTGATCTAAAAGCAAATTTCTATTTTTAGAAAATAATATTTAAACTTTAAGTTATTTTATTTATTCTGTGTGTGTTTAATTTTTTGTTAGTGTATGCGTAGTTCAGGTTTTGAAGGACTAGTGCCGTACGATTCTGAATTAGAGAGAACTTTTAGAAAAATCAAAAAGATAAAAAAAATTAAAAATCTTGAAAAGTCCAAAAATATTACAGAAATGACAAACCAAAATGATCAAAATGCTGAAATTCATCAAGAGTTTAGACCTTTAAGAGATTATGCCAATCCTACTGTAAGTGAACTTCACTGTAGCATTCAAAAACCTACTGTAGTGGCTAATTCATTTGAGCTTAAACTTGAGCTTAAACCATTTGAGCTTAAACCTGCTATTATCCAAATGGTATCAGATAATCAGTTTGGGGGATCAAAAACCGAATATCCAAATTTACATCTTGCAAATTTTCTAGAATTGTGCGCTACATTTAAATATGACGATGTATCAGATGATTCCATAAGACTTAAGTTATTTCCTTTCTCACTGAGGGATAACTCTAAGATGTGGTTGAATTTGTTAGCACCTGGATCTTTCAGAACTTGGGATGATTTAGCACAAAAATTCTTTACTAAATATTTTCCACCAACAAAAACTGTGATGCCCCTAAACATCTTTTAATCAGTTTGAAAAGGAATTTATTTACAAAGCATGAGAAAGATTAAAAGAATTCTTAAGAAAGTGTCCACACCATGCTATACCAGAATGGTTAATAATTCAAACTTTTTATAATGGATTAGTTGGAACTCTTAGATCAATTATCGATGCCGCTTCTGGTTGTTTATTGATGTCAAAACCATTTCATAACGTCTGTGCTTTAATTGAAGAAATGGATACCAATAACTTTCAATGGCCTTCTAAGAGGGTGAATCCTAAGAATGTAGTCAATATTCATGAAACTGATGCATTTACTATGTTAGCAAATCAAGTTGTCGCAATTTCAAGGAAGTTATATCAATTTGGAATGAATTTTTCTCATCAAATTTCCATGATTGAGGAGAATTCATTAGGCCAAATGGTAGATTCTCAAGCATCATTAGAAATTTTGAATGCCATAAGTAACAAGCAGAATAACCCATATTCAAATTATTATAACCCAGTTTGGAAAAACCATCCCAACTTTAACTGGAACAACAATTCGGGTTGTAATAATCAGTAATGGGAGAACAACCAAGTAAACCCTTTGGGAAACTTGAACAATAAAGGAAATAATAATTATAGATCTATTTATCCTCCAGGTTTCAATAGTAATACACAATTTAAGGAGACAAAGATGTCTATAGAAGAAGTGGTGTTACAAATGGAAAATTAATTACAAAGTCAGAGAGCAACAACTAGAAATATTAAGAATCAACTTAGGCAAATAGCAAATTCCTTAAGTAATAGATCCCAAGAAACACATTTTAGTAATAATGAATCAAATCAAAAAGACCAGAATATAGAGTAAGTAAAAGCTGTTCAACTTAGAAGCAGAAGAGTGTTGGAAGGCAGTTCAACAAGAAATTGAAGTTGCGACAGAAGAAATTGAAGAATCAAAAGAGGACACTCCAAAAGATTCTAAAAGACCTATTTCTCCACTAAAAATAAATTTGGAAAAGCCACCACCTCCATTTCCTCAGAGACTTCATCAGTAGAAGTTGGATAAGTAATTTTCAAAATTTCTGAAAAATATTAAGAAGCTTACAATTAATTTTCCATTTGCTGAAACCTTAGAACAAATGCCAAGCTATGTAAAGTTTATAAAAGTTATTCTCAACAGGAAAAAGAAGTTTGAAGATAATGAGATTGTTACACTTAGTGAGGAGTGCAGTGCTATAATTCATAAAATGCTTCTTGAAAAGCTTAAAGTTCCTGGTAGCTTTACAATTCTATGTGCAATATGAGATAGATTTTATGGGAAAGCTTTATGTGATTTAGGTGCAAGCATTAACCTTATGCTATTATCAATATTCAAAATATTGAGATTAAGAGAAATAACCTATACTACTGTAACTCTGCAGCTAGCAGATCATTCCATAACATACCTTAAAGGAGTTATAAAAGATGTCATAGTGAAAGTGGATCAATTTATCTTTCCTGTTGATTTCATTGTGCTAGATAAGAAGGAAGATAAAGAGATACCTATCATTTTAGAGAGACCTTTTCTAGCCACAGGAAGAGCAATGATAGATGTGCAGAAAGGGGAACTAACAATGCACGTGAATGATCAAACTGATACTTTCAATATTTCAGGATCATTGAAATATCCTACAAAAGGTAAAGATGATGAATGTTATAGGATGGGTGTTATAAGATTTTTAAGTGAATGCCATTTTAAAACAACTTATGAAGAAAAATCTGAAGGAAAAGTTTTGTAGCAAGAGAAATAAGAGGAATTAGATCAATGTGAAGTACTTTTTAAGGAAGATTCAAACTATGTTTGAGAAAGTTTTGAAATTTTGGATACAACAGGCAAAGATATATCATTTTGTCCATCAATTAAAAAACCTCCAGAAGTTGAGTTGAAGTTAATTCCTAAACATTTAAAATATGCCTTTTTAAAAGATTCCTCTACTTTTCCAGTTATAATTTCCTCAAAATTAATGATGGAATAAGAAGAAAGGTTGATTAAAATTTTGAAAATTTTTAAGAAAGCCTTTGAATGGACAATTGCTAATATTAAAGGAATCAGTCCTTCAATTTGCATGCAAAGAATTCACATGGAAGAGGACTGCAAACCCAGGGCTGATCCTGGAGACCGAATCCTGTTATGAAAGAAGTTTTTAAGAAAGAAATTTTAAAGTGGTTAAATGTGGTTAAATGCTAATGCTAGAATTATCTACCCTATTTCAGAGAGTGCATGGGTTAGTCCAATTCATTGCGTTCCTAAGAAAGGAGGAGTAACTATAACTGTGAATGAACATAATGAGTTAATACTTACGAGACATGTTACAGGGTGGCGAATAAGTATTGATTATAGAAAAATAAATCTTGCTACTAGGAAAGATCATTTTCCGTTACCCTATCTGGATCAAATGTTGGATAAACTAGCTGGGCATAAATACTTTTATTTTCTGGATGGATATACTGATTATCACTGGATATACTGATGGATGGATATACTGATTATCACCAAATTCAAATATCTCTTAAGGATTAAGAGAAAATAACTTTTACCATTTCTTATGGTACTTTTGCTTTTAGAAGGATGCCCTTTGGTTTATGTAATGCCCCTGCTACATTTCAAAGTAGTATGATGACAATTTTTTGTGATTTAATTGAAAAAAAAAATTAAAGAATTCATGGATGATTTTTCAGTATTTGGAACTTCATTTGACTCATGTTTGGAACATTTATCTAAAGTTCTTAAGCGTTGTGAAGAAATAAATTTTGTCCTTATTTGGGAAAAATGCCAATTTATGGTAGCAGGAGGAATTGTATTAGGTCATCAAATATTAGAAAATGGTATGGAAGTAGATCCTGCTAAAATTGAAGTGACCGCTAATTTACCTTATCCAACAAGTGTGAGGGAAATTAAGAGTTTTTTTGGACATGTTGGATTCTACAGACGATATATAAAAGAATTTTCAAAGATTTATTAAGCCTTTATGCCATTTACCGGCGAAGGATATAATTTTTAATTTTAATAAGGAATGCCTAAAAGCTTTTAATTTATTAAAAGAAAAATTAATCACTGCACCAATTATAGTTTCACCAATAGTTTCACCAAACTTATAGTTTCACCAAACTGGGGAAAACCTTTTGAATTGGTGTGTGATGCTAGTGATTATGCTATAGGAGCTGTTTTAGGTCAATGATATGATAAAATTTTCACAGTAATTTACTATGCTTGTAAAACTTTAATGAACTCAAATCAATTATACAACCACTGAAAAGGAGTTATTAGCAATAGTATATATTATTGATAAATTTAGATCATATTTAATTGGAACTCATTGTGTAGTGCATACAGATCATTCTGCTATTAAGTACTTACTGAAAAAGAAGGATGCTAAACCTAGACTTATAAGATGGATTCCTCTTTTGCAAGAATTTGATTTTGAAATAGTAGATCAAAAGGGGAGTGAAAATCAAATTGTTGATCGTTTGTCCAGGCTTTAGTTAGAAAAGTCACTATGTTTTGAAAAAAAAAATTAATAAATAATTTCCAGATGAAAAATTGTTCACTATTAATGAGTGTTGTGTTTCGTGGTATGCCGACATTGTGAACTTTATTATTTATGATATTATACCCTATGGAATGATATAGCAACAGAAGAGGAAATTTATTTATGAAGCTATGACTTATTTTTGGGATAACCCATTTTTAATATAAACAAGGAAAGGATCTAATTATTCGAAGATGTGTACCATTAGAAAAAACTTATGAAATTATCCAAAAATGTCATATATATGAATTTGGGGTACATTTTGGTGTTGATAAAACATCATACAAAATTTTACAATCTGGATTCTATTGGCCAATAATTTTTAGAGATGTTAATGCTTATATCAAAACTTGTGATGGATGTCAATGAGTAGGCAATATTTCTAGAAGAAATGAGATGCCCCTCAAATATATGTAGAATTTGAAATATTTGATGTTTGGGGATTAGATTTCATGGGACCATTATACCATTTTTCAGAAATTTATATATTCTGTTAGTAGTGGACTATATATCCAAATGGATAGAAACTGTTGCTTTACCTCGATGTCATGCTTGAAGTGCTGCAAAATTTTTAAAAATCAACATATTTTATTGATTTGGGATGCCTAGGGTTTTCATTACTGATGGGGGAAGTCATTTCAGAAATGTCATAATGGATAAGTTATAAAAGAAATGTCATCTAAATCATAGGATTGCTACTGCTTATCATCCTCCAATAAGTGTTTTGACTGAATTATCGAATTAAAAGAATTATGGAAAAATTTGTGAATTCAACAAAAATGGATTGGTCAGTCAAAATTGACTATGCTTTGTGGGCTTATAAGACTGCATACAAAACTCCTATAGGAATGTCCCCATATAGGCTAATATTTAGAAAAGCTTTTCAGTTACCAGATGAACTTGAGCATAAGGCATATTGAGCGATTAAAGAGTTCAATTATAATTTGAAAGATGCTAGTGAGAAAATATTGTTACAATTAAATGAGCTTGAAGAGATAAGGAATGAATCTTATGAAAGCGCCAAAATTTATAAGGAAAAGATGAAGATGTGGCATGATCAAAGGATTCTTACTAAAAGTTTTCAGCCAGGGCAACAAGTTTTGCTATATAATGCAAGGTTAAGATTATTTCCATGAAAACTTAAGTCCAGGTGGATGGGCACATTTGTTGTGATAAAAGTTTATCCTTATGGAGCTGTGGATATTAAAGTTCCTAAGTATAAGAAAATATTTAAAGTTAATGGACATAGACTGAAACCTTATTTTAAAGGGGATCGACATAAGATTAATGATGGAATGATTTTTGATCAAGCAGAATAAGCACTAAGCAGAATAAGCTCTGGTTACGTCGAGCTGACAACGTAAAACCAAGCGCTTTGTGGGAGGCAACCTATAGTAATCAGTGTGTTTTTATTTTATTTTATTTATTGTTGTTTTTTGTGTGATTAAGAAAATTGGGGTAGTTTTTTTGAAACTATTTTGTGTTAGTAAAGATTTTAAGACTTTCTTTAGTGACAAAGACATGTTAGAATAAGAATTTGGATGTTAAGTTGACAAGTGCAAAAATGTGCACTGGCGCTTAAGTGCCAGATCCGGCGCTTAAGCGTGACAGTTTAAATACATGTGTGAAAATAAAATTCTAGAATGTTTAACTACCAATTAATTTGTAAAAACGTGCCAAGGCAGTTTCTAAACGTGTCTAAGAGTTATTGGAAGGATTTAGGCCTATAAATAGAAGGGTTTTGTGAAGGAATTTCACCCGAGATCATTTCTAGCCCTAAAAGTTTTATAGAATGTGAGAATTAGAGAAAATGTCTTCATGGGAGAAAAATTTGAAGAAGATGGAAGAAACCATGGGTAAGAAATTCAATAGTCAAAGTACACAAGCGATGTATAACAAGAGATGTATAACGGTTTCTTTAGGAATACCGGAAAAGATCAACAAAATTGAGACTAGCGTGGAACAAAATGGAAAATAACAAAATGGAAAATACTATGGCTTTATTGGAAACCAAAGTACTTGAGTTGCATGCACATCTAGAGCATATATGACAATTGTTGAAGATGCAATTTAGCCACACAAGTTTTATAGAGGAAGCGGATAAGGCAATGTTCATAAAGTAGAAGTGGATTGAAGAAGATATTATCAGAGCTTGTCACCACCGTATGTTTTATCAACTCTATATTCCTGGAGAGACTAATGAAAAGACTAATGAAAGACATTAATGAAAGACATGAATTTGTTCCTTCAAATGAAGAATGGAATTAAGTTTAATGTTAAAATTTGTGTGTTAGAAGTTGTTGTTTTCAACTGGTTTAGTGTTTAAGTCTTATTTTTAGTATTTATGACTTCTTTATGTGTAATGATTGTTGTGTATTTGTATTTAGGAAAGTTTTCTCATCCAAGAATATTTGGAGCAAGAATTAAGTGTTTAAAAGTATTTGTACTTATTTGTGAATTAAAATAAGTTTGTGTGAAAGTTTGTGTTATTTTTAGCCTCGAATTAAAATAGTTATTATGGAGAATTTTTTGAGAGAGGGGAGTTATAGGAAGTTAAAAATAGATATTTAAGTGCTATGAGACAATTTAGGAGTGGTTTACTTAGGCAAATAGTGAATTTTACTTTAATTTGAAAATTTTAAAAATCGTGTACTAGTGCCTAAGCGCCACATATCGTGCTTAAGTACGAGCTAACCGGAGCAGACACCTAAGCGCCACTTACCCGCGCCTGAGCGCCGGTTCACAAAAGCTGGTTTGCGAACAAATAAAAGTGAAATTTTGGCCCAAAAATCACCATTTTTATGCCTCCCATCAACTTCAACTTCTCAAAATTGTGATTTTGGAAGGCTAGGGCACATCTAAAGTGAATATTTCTTGGTAAAATAAAGTGAAATTTGCTGGATCCAAGTTCCTTGAGGTAAGAGCTTTACTTTTATGCAATAATTTTGGATGATCACCATGTATTTTGAGCACATTTGGAGAAATTTAAAAATTCACTATTCATGGTAAAAAATGAGAAAAAAATCTATGGAAATTGTATGGAAAGGGTAGTTTATACTATGGAAGTTTAGTTTAGTAATTTAGACTTGAATTTTGAAGTTATTTTTAGAATTTATAAAATTTGTAGAATGACACTAAGAATGAAGAGGATTTAAGGAAAGAGCCCTTTAAATTTGAGTAAATTTGTTAGTTTGAAGGCTCAGGATCGGTACAGTGATGCGTTGCAATCACAAAAACTGATTCAGGAGTGGTGTTTTAGGAATCCAGGTGGAGACAAAGAGAATTTTTTATTTCACCGACTGTGGGAACAAATTTGCTATTTCTCTGTTGTGGCGGTTATTTCTGTTGTTAGGGAGTTCTATGCAAACCTCCCTGAGGCTGAAGACAATAGAGTCATGGTTCGAGTAAAGTTGGTACCTTTTTCACCGGAGGTAATCAACTTGTTTTATCATCTGCCACCTGATACTTTATGCTTTTATGCAAATTATAGTCCGATTGAAGTGGAGTTAGATGAGATTATTTATTACTTGACTATTGGGAGATTACTTGAACTTTGGAAGATCACTAATGAGAGGAGAGTCAACTTTCCAACTTCAAAGTTATGTGCACCTTCAAAGGCCTGACACTATTTTATTTTTTCTTGTCTGCTACCAACAAATCATCTCAGTAAAGTGACTAGAGAGAGTGATGTTAAATTTTTGTATCCAGGATGAAAATTTCATCAACATAGAAGCTTTGATTTATTAGACTATCACCAGTTCTGCCACTGTCGTTACTACTACAGGTCTGTGATTTGCTTCCTTGATATTTTCTTTATGAGAGCAGGCTGGAGTTAAATATGATAGCTGGGAGAAGTGTTGTTACCTCTAAAGCCCATCACTAAAGTGAATGTGAAGACTTATTCTGAGCATTCTCTTTTTGGCTGGAGAGGAAAATTTTCTAGGAGTTATGGAGTGGAGAAGTCTTCTGCTTCTACCTCTGCTGCTTCTTCATCTATACCATCTACCTCACGTGCTTCTACATCTAGAGGTGAGTCTACTGAGACCCAAGATCAATTATAATAGAGGATGATGGATAATATTAATTTTATTACTGATAGGGTATAACAATTAGAGCGTTTTGTAGAGCATACTTATAGGTATAATATGAGAAAAAGTGAATATGAAGAGAAATTTCACTCATCTTTGGAGAGCCTCATTAGGGGTACTCAAGGAGTGTAATTTCCTCCATATCCTAGATACCCTATACCCTGATTATGAGCCTGTGATTATGAGCCTGTAAAAGTTTGGGATAACAGTGATTCAGAGGATGAAGAGTAGAACTGAGAGATTTATTTTATGATTATAATAAGATAGATTTATTTTATGATTGTAACTATGTGGTCTGAGCTTGCTACATTTGCATTTGTGTGTTGGTTTGAACTTTGTGATGTGGTTTGTAATTTTATGTTTAAGTGAGAATTGCGGTGTGATGTGTTTTCATGTTTTGGACTTGAGACATGCATGTATGTTTACTTTTTTAGATAGTGTGATGTGCGAGACTTCTATTTTTAATTGTATTGTAATGTTTGTGTTAGTTAGTCGTTTGTTATAAAATTCTATGATCGTAACTGTTGTGAGTTTTGTGATTATTTAGTTAGTTTTAGTTAGTTTAGAACTTAACTTAATTTTATGTATTTTGTAAAGTTGAAAATCTTGCTAACTTAGGTTGTAAATTTCAAACTTAGGAAATTGCTACCCTGTATTTTTCTTTCATCATGTTAGTGTGTTTTTTTTTAATGTTGAGATTGTGAAGTCAAGTTAGTGTGTTAGTTTGCTCTTTTATGTAGTTTGCTTTTATGTTTATACTCACTGTTTAGAAGTCTATTAAATCTCTACATGTTAAATTGAAATGAAAATATTAGAAAATTTGCTCAAGATTAATTTTACTCCTATTTTTAGTTTTATATTTGTATCATTAGGGTACAAAAATTTCTGTTAGCAGTTATTTTAATCTTATATTTATTTGATGCTAAAGTATTTAATTTGTTAAAAATTTAAGTTTGGGGAGGATGAAAAATATCTTCAAAACTTGAAATTTATTTGTTCTCAAATGCACTATAAGTGAATTTGATTTAAAAAGAAAAATTGATCATGTATATGAAGTTATATTAGGGAAGTAAAATTTGGTTTTAGAAATGAGTAAGAGAATTTAGTTGAAATTTTGAGTATTGAAGAAAAACTTTATGTTAAAAGTTTTTTGTGTAGCTAATAAATAATATATATAAGTAACTATCTTTAGTAAAAAACATTGTATTTTTAAAAATTTTTGAAATTTAGAGTTTCATTTTTAATACTTAAATTTCTTTTATTAAATATAATTTTTAAAGCTATTATTACATTTTTAAGTAAAATTTTTATATGAAGTCTTTGCTTTAGGAAAGGAAAATTAGAATTCAAAACTATTAAGGGCCTATCCAAATATAGTAATCCTTGTATAAAAAGAAAAAAAAAAGAAAAAGAGAAAAAAGAAAAAAAAAAGAAGAGAAAAAGGAAAAAAAAGAGAAAAGAAAAAGAAAAGAAAATAATAGGGAGGGGAAGCTTGAGGATTAGTGCATAATAAAAAATAGGTTCTATATTTGATCTTTTTAAAGTATAAGCCTTGAGAAAATCTTAAGCTTATAGATATAATATAGTAAGTAAAATTATTCTTAATAAAATTTTTTAAGTAGAGATAATAAAAGAACTAAATTCAAAATTTGGAAGACTTACAATATTTCTGAATTAGATAGGAACTTATATTTTCATCCTTCTTAACAGTAAAAATTTCTAAACCTTAAGTTGGTCTTATTTGCTGAATACTTTTTCTAAATTGGACTACTATATTTTTAAATTTAAATTTTAGTAACTCCTAAAGAAACTCATATACGTTTCATACATATTTAGTTCTTAAAGATTGAAGTGTCACTTGAGGACAAGTAACATTTTATGTTTGGGATATTTTGATATGCCTAAAATATATAGTATTTTTAGATACGTTTTAATACCTATTTTTCAGATATTGCGCTTTAATGGAAGCCATTTTTGTGTTTTTCTTTTAGGTGCAAGTAAAAAGGTGAAAAATTTTTAAAGGAGTGAAAAAAGATCAAATTTGGAGCAAATAGGTGAAAAATGTACAAAAGTGTTTTGGCGCCTAAGCACTAGATCTGGTGCTTAAGCGCCGGGTAAACAGAGAAGGCCACGCCTAAGCGCTAGAGGCCCCGTACTTAAGTGCCAGTGACAGTTATTGGACGAGTAAATTTGGTTTTTGCAAATTTTGAAGAGGTTTTGGAGGAAGCTATTGGCTTAATAGTTGGTTACAACCATCGTGGACGAAAATTTTTGCAAAAGGATGCATCTCTTAGGGAAACACATCAAATCAAGACACATTTTTAAAAGATACCAAGACACCATTTAGAGAATTATAAAAGTTTTGACCTCATTTTTGGTTGAGGTCTAGTTTTTTTCCTCTTTATTAGCCTAGGGTCTAGCCATAGGACTTTCCTATTGACAATTCCTAGAGGACTAGAAAAAGGATCCCTCACCATTAGAAATTCCAAATTCTTCTCTACTCAACTTGGAGTTCCCCATATTGGTCCTAACCTCTAACACTTAGTAGGTGGAATATGGGATCTCAAGATGAGTCACCCTTAGGACTGCTTGACCTTAGGGTTTACCTTGGGTGTTGCTCTAGGGCTAAGGCACTTACTTACAATCACTTGCACTCACAATCACTCACTATCCTAAACTTAAAATTCTAGGTTCAGGTCCCTTGATACTTTTGGGAGACTCCTCTAGGTGGTCATCTAAACCCACTAGCCGTAGCCTGAAGTTTGGCTAAGACCACTATATAGAGGACCCACAATGGGGTTTCCATTGGTCCATGGCTTATTGAGGTTGGTTGGCACTCCAACTCTACCTAGATACCCAACCTAGCCTTTTGTCCCTAAACTCCCGTAAATTACCTAGATACCCTTGGAACCCCAAATTTGCCAAAATTTCCAAATCTACCCAAAATACCCAACTTGGTTAAAAAATAATATCAAACACCTTGAAAACACCCAAACTACCCAAAATCACCAAAATTAGCCAAATTACCAAAATACCCCTCCTTAGCCCAAAATCCCAAAAATTCCTAAACAATCTCAATAAATCCCAAATATTCCCAATTTGATTTATTTGACCATCTTTAACCAAAATCCCCAAATTTGCCTTTAAAGAATCTTTGAC
>NW_018240388.1:72116-156798 GCF_001263595.1 Phalaenopsis equestris | reverse complement strand
TTTAAAGGCCAATTACCCAAATGTCTATCCCAAATGTCTATCCAATTGGTCTCAACTTACCCCAATTTCAATTCTAAACTTAAATTCACCCTTGATATAACCAATCTAGATCAAATCCAAGCCCAATTGGTCCATGATTTGAACCCAATTTTGAGCTAAACTGAAAACCCTAATTTTGGCCCTATGACTTGGTTCCACAAAATTGAACCCATAGCCCACTCAATTGGCCACAATTTGTGTTGAGAATCTTAATAACATTCCTACAAGTCAAATTTAACCTTCAATTGTCCTTGTTGAGACTTCAATTTCATTTGATTTCAACTTAAGTCCAAAAGCCCCAAATTTGGCCCAAATTGGCCATGTCTCAAAATCTCAGCAAATTGATGGCCTTAGCCCCAAAATTTCCACTCCATTCCCGTATGAAAAATCTTCACAACATCTCTCTTTATCATGTGGACCAATAAAATATGGACTTAGCCCAAGGATAGCCCAAACTAGACCCATGTCTAGCCCAACATGCCTAAATTGACCAAATTTCAAAAATCCCTCAAATTGACCTACCAGTTGAACTAAAAGTCACTTCAAACCTTCACCAAAAATCTTCATAACAATCATCTACACAATTTTGATCAATTAATTAGGCCAGTTAACATGGATAAATTAGCCAAAACCCAAACTTTGATCACTTGAACCCACATTGAACCTATGCATTAAAGATGGCATAACTACCTCAAAGTCATCAAATTAACTCTACCTCAGCCATTAGTTAGACCCTAGGACTGAGCCAAAACCCATCTAACCACCTTAACTAACCATCTAACCACCTTAACTCTAACCACCTTAACTAAGCCATGGACCAAAATTTCCCCAAATTAAGGGATCTTATTTCCAAAAACTCACAAGCTTAATATAACCTTACCAAAACTAAACCCCATTGCATTAAGTTGCTTTGACAGATTCCCTTGGATGCCTTGAGCACTTAGCCACCTCCCTCTGCCATGGTAGGCTGGCCTAGTCACTGGAGAAGCTCAAAAGTGAGAGCTACCCCCGTGGAATTTCACCCAAATTAAACCAAGAGGCCAGCTCAACCAAATTAATTTGTAGAGCTCCTCTGCCCTCCACCTAAGCACCACCCTCCACCTAAGCACCACAATGCACCACAATGCACCCAAAAATTTTCCCTGAGAGCCACCCCATGGCCATTTTTATAAAAATTCACCTCCACGGCTATGGGAGGGGTGCTGAAAAATTTTTCAGAGAGAGCTTCACAAATCACTCACACCGCTTCTTTACCCCGCATCTTTAAGACCTCCACAACCCATTCCAATCATTCCATTGCCTTGAATCCCCTTTTGTAACCCTAATTTTGAGCTTTAAAATTAGGGCAGAAATAAGACATCCCTGAAAACTCCACCAAGCTTCAATTGCTTGTGCCCACACCTTCACAAAATTAAAAGAAGTCAAAGCCCCATCAAATTACCCTATGAAATAGCATCTACAATAGCTCTAGACCAACATCCAAAATTGGCCTTGATCAAAATCACACTTAGGCTTTACACTAAGACTAGAGGCTCAATCCCTAGCCTCCTTGGATCCCAACAAATGTTCCAAGAACATCTGATTGTAGTTTCATTTCTCAGAAGCAAGGTATAAAACTTCTCTTATTCCTGAGCCTATTTGAACTCTCCATTTGTTTTTAAATGATTTCATGGCATCATAACTATATGGATATGTTCCTCTAGTCTAGACGAGCATTTTAAAAAAATATTTCATCTAATTTGGATAAGAAATGTGAGAGATCTTAGGACTAGAAGATGGACGATTCTCAGGCTAGGCTATCGGGAATTATGATGGAGCGTCATTCGATCGCCCGTCTATCGAATTGACGAGTGAGATCAAGCCAGATAATGCTTAGGAACATAAATCGTGGGCCGAGTCAGCGCTGAGGTGGATGGCGACGTCGAATAGGAGCGTGCCACGTGGAGCTTCGGAGTCGCCATTGGTTGAGGTGGCGCCGCGCGTTTAAATAGATAAATAGGGATTTAATTAATTCAGAAAATTATCCCTAACATAAAAAATTTATATTTTGGTGTAGAAAAATCACAGAAATAAAATAAAAATAACCTCTTACTTAGCGAACAGAGGAGAGCAATGTGAAAATAAGTTTAAGTCAATGTGCTTCATATTTTATTTTTAATTAATTAAATACTCATTTGAATGTTATGATTCTCCATGCATGTATTGATATCACCATGGATTGAAATTTTGGCATGTTGTTGCTTCTATTGAAAGGAACATTCCCTAATTTTTCTAAAGACAAAGGAGGTCCCTAGACAAAGAATCATATTTTTTAATTTTATATGCATTATTTGATTAAATTAATCATGAAAATTAGAATGTTCCTTAGAAAATTCCAAGAAAATTTTGGAAGGTTTATAATGACCAAAGAGCTTTTGGGAAAATTTTTCATGAGCCAAGCCGTTCAAAATACACCTAATCTTCAGAAACCCTAAATATCTAAGATAATTAATTTTGAAAAATACAAACAACAAAATGACTTGATTTTTGATCTCCACTATTATTTGGGATCCAAAAAACTCACTATAAAAATTCTAAAGTATTTTGAGTTCATTTCATAACTTAAATTAATTTTTCAAGTTAATTAACTTTTTTTGCACTTAAATGATTTTTAAAAATCAAAATATAACTCAAAAATTTATAAAAAACTTATTTTTTGAGTCCTCTGTGATCTGGGCTGTTTTCTAAACATAAAATGGAATTTGAAATTAAAACTTCATTTTTAGCCTATTTTAAATATTTAAATAATTAAAAATCCACAAAAATCACAAAAATAATAAAATTCGTAGAAATGTTCTAAATTACTTCCTAAGCACATAGGAACAATTTGAATATCTTTCCTAATTTTTTAAAAAAAGATACAAAATTTTAAAGCTTAAAAAATAATTTTTAAAGGCAAAAATGGGTTCTAACTAAAAATAATTCCAATAAATCAAATAAAACTCAAAAAACATAAAATTTTCTCCTCTGAGTTCTCTAACCTCAGGGAGATTTTTCAAAAATGTCAAACTTATCCATTTAAAATATTTTATATTTAATAAATACCTCAGAAATGAAAATAATTCTTAAAATTCAAATAAAATTCAAAAAATCATGAACTTTGGTCCAAAGGTTTCACTACTCTAGGTTTACCTTCAGTAAAAATTTTAAGGGATTAGGATTTACCTTGGTCAAGTTAAGAATTTTCTTTGAAAAATCATATTTTTGCATGAAAATAATTCTATAAATTAAATTAAATTTTCAAAAATTACATTTTCTCCCCTGATATCTTAATTAACCCATAAATGAGGTAGTATAAAAATTTCAAAGTCATTTGAATTGAATTTGACAAATTATGAAGTGTTAGAACTTTAAGAGCAAATGTGTAATTTTGGAAATTTAGCCGTAATTAACATTTAGGCTTAATTCAAGGAGGGAACTTAATTCTTTAGGCTTAATTCAAGGAGGGAAATGAGTAACCTCTGATCTTAATTTGGATGTTTGAAACACAAGGGGTTAATTGGTAAAGACGAACCTCACATTCCTAGTTGAAAAGATAAGTTAATAAATAACTAAATTTTTAAAATTTGGAAGTTTATTAAAATAAAATGAACCCAAGGCTTCGGGGTATGCCTTTTATAGTCAATAATTAAATCAATTTTATACCCTATTTTGATTTGCAAATGAAATTAAAATCATGAATCATGACCACATAAAGCCTAACCATTTCAAAACTAACCAAGACACTCACCTAGATCTTAAGGGCTTAGTAGTGACTTGGGCTAAATCAAGTTTCATTTAAATGAGGATTAGAGAAGTAAATATCAATTAAAACTAAGACATCTTCCAAACACTACAATCCCAATTAGGACAAAAATTTGGTTAAGTGTTCCAATAACACCAACTTGCCTCTTTAAGGGTCTTCACCCACATAATTTTCAAAATTAAATTACAGATGATAATTACCCTATTCTTAGGGATAATTGAGACATCAATGTTCATTGAGCAACAAGGGTATTTACATTATGAATTATTAAGCAACATAATAAATTTAAAAGAACTCAAAATTTTCCACCAAGCAGTGAGAGAGTCGCACAGACCTGCTTCTTTGATCTATAGGATGCCTCGGAGATCTACTAAACTTAATATATTTTGCTTGGCAACATCATCCTTAATTAAACTCCTAAGGACCCACCAAGATATGACCTAGGGTTAGATAGGTCATTAAAATTTTACTTCCCTGCTTCATTTAAGGTGCCTTAACATTCTTTTTTTAGTTTCAGGTGATGGAACTAGAAGACTCGCCAAGTATGCTTTTATAATTTTTAGCATTGTCTTTCTTGTACTTTCATATTGTACTTTTATACCTGCAAATTTGCAAGCTAAATAACAAAAAAAATAACAAAACCACCTTGCATGAAAACTAAAACTATCAGGATAACCACAAAACCAAAACCAAAACACAAAACAACAATTAAAATCAACTAAGATAAAATTCACCCCCACAACATTCAAAATATAAAATAACTCAAAATTTAATCACAAACATCACATAAAACTACAACTTCAACTAAACTAAGATGTCTTTATCGGATGATCGGGAATTCCTCGGAGGAGGTAACCTGGTTGCTAACGAGGCTTCCTATGGTCTAAATGAAATTATGGAACTCATTAAGTTGAGTATAGTAAGTTGATTTAGACTAAGTGAATCCAATAGAAAATAGTGGTACCGGAATGAGGGAACCGTAGCATCATAACCGGTGTCACTCTAATCAACTTTAACATGCCCCCATAACATTTAAAGAACTTCAAACATAGGGCCACCTGATTTGCCAACATAACTTGACACACTAGAAAACTTGAACTCGGAGCTTGGAGCTAGCGTGGCGGGCAGCACGACCATCTTCAACAACAAAACTTGTCTTCCCCAGCTAAATCAATCTTTCTTCCTTATATATAAACAACAAAGCCATAGGACTTCGAGGTTGCTTGCTTATGCAACGTAAATCCTCACCTTATCTTTAGGCCTTTATACAGCTCTGCTATACAATATAAGCCCTAACTCTTCTTAGGATTCCGAGTTGTCGTCCGTCACAACCTAAATCCTCACATCTTTTAGGCTATATGTGTGATCTTTTCACATGATTGTAAGCCCTAAATAATAAAAATTGGTAGGATGAAACACCTAAATATTTCTCCTTAAAACTGAAGCCGAACATTAGGGTAGCTTGGGAAGTCACCGAGGTTCTCCTCTGGATCTATCACATCCCCTAGTTTTTGGACTCTACAACAAAATTTTCCAAATTTGAACAAATCCCCTTAACACATCTTTGTCCGATCTTCCGATCAAGTCCTACCCTTTGAAATGTTGAAGAGTCCTACCCTTTGAAATTCCTTGAAGATAATATTTCTTGATTTTTATCGAGAGTCACTTTAGGTGACTTTAGTCATTTAAGATGTAATTAACTATAGGGTCTTGCCCTTATAGGAAGCATGTCCGAACCCAGCTTAATATAAACCCTATTTATTTCTTTATATTAAATATGAGAACTTTTCGGCACATATAAAGGTTTTGTAGACCAAACATATGTCATATAATCCTTAGTTTATTTGATCGAGCCTCATCCTCAAGTCATGAGTTTATCCTTCGGGATAGATACAGGATTTGAGGTACAATGCTCTTTCATTTAAACTATGAAGAATATGGGGTCAGTTTGATTTCATATTTTTCTATAACTAAATATATATGTAAATTAAAATGTCCTTTTGAAGCGGGCGACGAGATTTTGATTTCGGTGACCGACAGCTTCTTACGGGCAACTCCTCCAACCAAAAATAGCGCCGACAAAAAGAAAGAAGATTGGGACTTCAAAAGAGGTTCTGAAAGTTATGGAAAAGTTTTGAAAAGTTCAAAAATGTGGGAGTTAGTTGGAGAGATTTTCAAGCACCACATATTTATCCTTTTTTTTATCTAGTTTTATGTTGAGAGTGTTGTAAAAGTGAAGAGATTCAAAGGAACTTAAAGAGTTTGATGGAGGACTTGAGATAAGTTTTTATCTTTTGTTTTAGATTACTTTTGTTTTAATTGAGACTTGTTGTTGGTTTAACAATGATTTCTACTTTTAAACTAAAGTGTGGTTTTATTTTCTCCATGGATTCTGAGTAGTTTTCTTTATCTTTCTTCTTAAAATGATTAAATGATTAGTGTTGGATGGAAGTTGTAGAGAGTATTGATCTTTAATATTGGAAGAAGTTGTGATGATTTAAATCCTTGTACTTCATTTACTTCTTGATTTAGCCAATCCAGATGTTAAAATTTTTTGTGAGAACATGTAAGAACATGGATGGTATTGTCTCAGTCTATAATTAGAAAAAATCACATGAGGTTGTATGAATGATAATGTAGTTCATATGATTGAGTGCAAATAAATGTGAAAATATTCATTGAAGGGTGAAGAGTTAGAGGAATTTAAAGTTATAGGTTAAAGCCCCCAAGTTGGTTCATTATTTTATGTTCTGATACGAGATGTTAGGCCCCAAGTGGAGGGAATCAAGGGAACTTTAGAGTGAGAGCTAGTATCTCCCCTGCCTAGTTGATCTTCAAAACTATTCAAACTTTGAATTAGCCAATGTTCTTTATAGCATCTCTAGCAAGGGTGAAGAATATTTTTGTTCTTATTTAGCACAACATAATATGCATACATCCACAACAGAATTCCTATACTTATTACTGATTCATGAGAAGGAGAAAGATATTTTCATAGTTAGTGCTTTTCCTCTACAAAAACTCAAGTTATCATTTTAAGTTTGTATTGTTTTTGTCAAAATATTAAAATTACCAAAAATATTTAAACTTTCTTTACTAAAAAAATTCCTTTAGGTTAAATAATTATCTTTTTAAAAAGAGAAAGTTTTCCAAAAAGTGCATATTGCTTATTGATCTGACTTTTTTTGTTGTTATAGATTGTGTAAAATTTAATTAAATATAATCAATTAATATTTGGATTCTACGCAAGTATATATATCTTTAACAAGTAATAATAGACTTTCTATTTAAGCCCCGAATATCGATCCTATGAGGAAGGTTTAAATTAAAAATGACAGATTTGCTAGGAAATTCACAGAGATTCAATTGAAATCACTGTCACTAATTTTAATTGTTGATATGTAATCAAAATTAAATTTTAAAACTATTAACAAATCAAATATGTAAAATTTAAAACAGTAAATACTAATCTATTACGAATGTATACGATGGGTTCTATCATTATTCATTAGACAGCTGATTGTTTTCCCTTCCCACTACAATGAGGCTATGGTAAAATCAGATGAGATAAATGCTCATAATATGTATTGTGCCAAATAAGAGAAATTTTAATTCTCAAATTTTAATTCTCTATTTAATTCTCTACCCTGATACAGTGCATAGATAATCATTAGCTAATCTCAGTCCTCAGTGTTTAGTCGCTAAACCCGTGGCTAGGCTAGGAGGATAACGGCTCCCACTTCAGAGCTCCCACTTCCCTTCACCTGAAGGCTAGCACTCGCTTCAATTTGTAATCACTAAGACTGAATTAAAGATTTTAGTTTGTCACCCTAAAGGTTCTCCAATTCTACACCCAACAAATAATTCCATAAATGATGTTCTCCTTCATTGATTCAAATGTGATCCTTACTCTGTTGTAGAACTCATACTTCATTTTCTGGATCATATGTTTCACAACATATTTTAACAACTCAATTGGTCGGATCAAAAAGTAAATTAAGTTTGGAGTTGAAAAATCATTACAATTTATTTTATAATTTAATATTGGCACATTCATATTATCTCTTCATTTCACCATATCTTAGAGTAGGGAGAAAGATAGAGGGAACTACTCAGACTTCATGAAAAAGAAATAACAAAACAAAAATTTCATATATAAAAGGAAGTTTATACAACACTGATAAATAACTAATACTTATCTGAAAACTCTTTCTCAATGCAAATTCTTTGAAGCCTTTCCTTAAAAATGCAGGAAGACGATATCTCTCACTTTTCTCCTTCTCCAACACTCTTATAAAAAGTTTCACACTAAATATCACCACAAAAACTCTAAACTATGAAAAAAAAATCACTAATTGTAATATGGAAGTAGAATGGAATGATGTGGTGCAAAAAATGAAAGTAGAGGAGTAAAAAACATAGAGGAGCCCATTTTCTGATGAAATTTGGCCCTAAATAGAGCCCTAAGTCGGTTCTCCAAGAGGTGCCTCCAAAAACTCTTCAAAAAGTCATCCAAATACATGTAACCTTCTAGAAACGGGGTCTACACCGCCTTTGGCTCCGTTGGCGCTGTGTAAAAAATCTTCGCGTTTATTTGTTCTACGTCATCGGTGCTACCCTCGGCGCTGAGCATTTGTTTAAAAACATCATTTAGACACCAAATTTCATCCATATTGCTTTCTTTTTGCTTTTAGCCCTAAAAATCAGTAACCTGCAAGAAAACATCAAAATACCTTCCATTAAAGTGCAATATCATATTAGAAAACATCAAAATACCTTCCATTAAAGTGCAATATCATTAAAAATAGGTATAAAATATGGGTCTAAAAATGCATATATTTTTGGTGTATGAAAATCCCCTAAACTTAGATACATTTGATTCCAAAAGTACTACGTTCTAAATGATGGAATTTGTCGAAAAATATGACTTATGATAAATATGATAAAGACCTTAAATTTTATACTTCCATATTTTAGTTTTCCAAATATAATAGTATAACTTAAGAAAAATTCATAACAACTCCACTTAATACTAAAGGTGTAAAGACATTCAATAATTAACTCTGAGGTTTCTGATCCTCTATTTAAAGAAAAAATACATTTTTTTATATTAAAGTCACTTAGCAAATTCATATGAAATAGAACTTCATAAAACTTTATTAATAATTAAGTTAACATTCAAATAAAAAGTTTAGAAAATGTGTTCAAGTCTTTTTCTTTAAGTTGATTTAAGTGAAGCCAATTTTTAATTTGGCATCTCCTCAAGCTTCTCCCCAAATATATATATATATATATTTCTTTTCTTTTCAGGATCATTTTTAATACCTTTTTTTCTTTTCTTTATTTCTTTTCTTCTCTTTTTTTTATATGTCAGGATTACTATATCTAGATAGCCTTTAATGATTTTGAACTTCACTATCTTCTTCTTAAAGTTAATAACTTTTTACATTTCTTCACTTAACAAATTTATATTAACTTAAATATTTCATAAAGTTTAATTATTTTCTTTTTACTGAATCTTTTAAGATTTTAAATACTTAAAAAATACAAATTTCCTTTACTAAAAATAGAAAAACATAGTCTTATTCTCTTTTACCAAGTATCGTAGCCCCTATAATTAACCTTTATTATTGAAAATTTTTGCTTAAATTTACTATATATTTAGAAACGTAAATATAGTTATCCAAAGTTAACCTCTAATACCAAAGATCATATTAAATTTAAAGTTTTGAAAACATAATTAAGTGAGGACAAATAAATTTAAGTTCTTTCTCTCTTTCTAAAAATGATTGTTCTTCTTTTACCCACCAAACTTAAATTTTTACAAGATTTTTACATGAAGAGCTTTAAAAATGAAGGGTAAAAGAAAGCGTTAAATACATAAAAAAAATTATACCTGTTGGAGATTCTGATTTTTGAACATAAATTTTCAAAATACTGTAGGTGCTAAAATGAAAACGACAAGACTAAGAACATTAAATTGCACATAATACATATGAAATTTGCTGAGAAAGAGATAATCACAAAATATAACAAAGTGTTGAAAGTAATAATAGAACTAAACTAAATTAAAAAAAAAAAGAAATAGTCTTTCACATTACAGTTTCACATAACATAATAACAAAGTCTAAACAACATCACAATAAAAATAATACAATCACACAGTACAAACACAAACAAACAAAATAGATCACCAATCATCATCTTCCTCATCATCGACATCTAACTCTTGCTATTGATATGGAGTATAAGTAGGGTGAATAAGGAACTGAACTGTATGGTCACCCCTTAGGTATCTCACTAAAACATCATCATAAGCAGCATCATACTAAAATTTATGGTGAATCAGATCATCAATGTGAGCATTTTTGGCTTCTATATTCTGTATCCTATGATCCATCCTCAAATTATCTCCCTGTTGTATCATCATCTGATCCAACAACTCCCTGTTTCTAGGGTCACTTGAAGTAGGCTCACTAAGGGTTCTAGAAGTAGAAAGAATATCCCTGACATGTCTTCTAGATCTCCAATCAACATGGGACTCATAAGTCTTGATGTTGGCAGACCCAAAGGGTCTCTGAGGCTCAATCCTCTCCTCATTAGGTCTAAAATCAACTCAGGTCTAAAATCAACTCCTGTAATCAACTCCTGTCTGCTCATAAAGTGTGTAAATAAGAGCAGGGTGTGCCAATCCTCCAGTGGTCTCTCCTAGAGAAATAGATCTAGTGTTCATATAAATAATATAGCCCACATTTATGTCCATAACTTGTTGAATATAGTAGTTCAGGATGGCTCTATCTTTGGTTACCTGACTATGATGGTTCGTCGAAATCATTCTTCCAGAGATAAAATAATGCAGGCCTTAGATACTACATTTAAACTAGTACGGGGAAAGTTAAATTTAACTCCATTTTTTATTTTCCAAGCTCCTTTCTCACTAGTCAGAATTAACTTCATCTAATGCCTGATCTGTAGCAGAAAAAGAATGATACTGGAATCTATACACATCTTCTACAGAATAAAACTCATTTATTTTCTTTGGAGTAAATTCTACCTATTTTCTATGAACAAATACATAATCATTAGAAGCTGCAGGAACGTTGGCATAAAATTCCATTACAATCCCAGCAATCGCATCGGTTGTAAAATAACAGAAATTTTCCCACTGTCAAGTAATAATCAAACGGTCAACCTCTCTCAAATGTTCAACTTCTCCTTCTGTATTTTTAAAACTTCGGATTACTTTCTTATTTTCACTTTCACAAATTCTATGAAATCAAGCACTGGCTCTAAAGCTAACAAATCACTGCTCGTCATATTCTACTTTCCTTTTGCTAGACCTAGGTGCCATACGAAATCTAAAAAAAATTGAAAAATCTGAATAAATTATAAAATTCCAAAAATCAAAATGTAAAATATTTTAAACTTCAAATCACTAAATAAGAGTTCATTGCCAAAGGATTTTCTCAAAAATTTCTCAAAAAGTTTCCATATTTTTGGATCCATGCAATGTAAGATTAATCCTTGGTGAAAATAAAAAATTTTTGGTTTAAAGTGTAGCTCTTACCTAGAGAAGATGAAATCCGAAGACTTTTAGACTCTAAATTGCCTCAAATCCAACCACAATCAAGCCCTAACTAGACAAACTGAAGGTTTAAGATGACTTAAGCATAAAAATGGTGGCCACAATAAAATTGTGAATTTTTAGGGTTAAAATTTGGGTTTAAAATTGGCTGTCGGGTTGAAAGCGCCGCCGGCGCTGAAGGCCAAAAAAATTCATATTTTGATTTTTTTTTTATTTTCAATTTCTTATCGACTTACTCCAAAATTTTTACTATTTTAAACACAAATTTTATCTAATAATAATTCACAAAATAAAATATTTCACCAACACAAACTAAAAATATTTCCCCAACACAAACTATCACAAACAACAATAAACTAACTTTTATGTATGAAAGTACACTTTTACCAACACAATTTTTAATTACACAATCACACATATTAAACAAATAAATTATAAATCAGCATCGAAATCAAGCCACAACACTAAACAGTGTCACAAAACTATACACACAATCAAAGTTCAGAATTTTAAAGTAAAAAACAAACCAAACCAAATTAAATCCACACAATTACACTAAATGTATATAATGTTCTAAAATAGATAGAGAATTTAAAGTCTTCAATTATTACGCCTCTTCTTGTGCTTTATCCCCCTCTGATAACTCCCATAAATTGGTAATGAACATATAAGTTGTAGAACGGTCGGTAAGGGAAATTATCTGTTGAATTTTCTTCGATCCACCCTTTTTCTTAAAACATGCAAACTAATCCTGCTTCAAAAGTTCCAGTGTGATAAAAATTTTCTTTCGTTCTCCAATCTAGGTTATCAAAAAGGTATTCAAGATCTCCTATTGCATTCATAATACTCTGAAATTCCCTTTCAATTTTCTTCAATTTTTTCTTCAATTTCTTTTCCATTTCAATTTTCTTCATTTTCTTTTTCAAAGCAAGCGAATTTCCAACTGTTGGTGGTATTAAGCATGTGAAGATTTGTGAAGATTTATCTATGATGGCTTCTAATACTTCATTTCCATTTCTACAATAATTCTCATCTATAGGATTCATGGGCTCCCAAGGAAATAAAGTCTTTTCCCGTCTTTCATATGGAACTTGGGCTTGACTACAAATAAAAAAGATGGTAGCTGGATGCCCAAGTCCATAAATTGATCCATTAGTAAGGATACCCATAATAGATTTAAATATAATAGACCCTATATCAATGCATTTTTTCATTTGAATGAAGTAATTTAAAATAGCGCATTCTTTTGTAACCACTAATTTTCATAATAGTGAGTAATTTTGCAAAAATAAAGAAATGCCATTGCTTCGAAATTGGATTAAGTAATGAAGTGGAGAAACTAACATATCCGTCATCTCATATCTCCCACATATCACTTTCATCCGTCAGAAGATTATACATGTCTTGCGTCAAATCTCAGATAAGAATGAAATTTGTATAATGACAGATTGGAATGTTGTCTATCATATACAATTCATTAATCCTTGCAGGAGTAAATGGTACAGCCTTACTTTGGATGAAGATAACGTACGAAGACAACACCTTGAGTAATTCCATGTAAGTTTGCATAAAACTCTTTCACCACAGGGATGACAACCGCAGATGTAGTGTAACACATAACTTCCTAACGCCTTTGTAGAATGATTTTATCAATCAGACCAGTAGGATTGATCACTCCATGATTAACAAATCCTCTTTCCTTGATCAATCTTCTCTTCGTAATAACTTTATTGTATAATCACTGAACATCAAAACTAATAAACTTTATTTTGTTAAAAACTCCGTACCTTAAAGTATTTTGTGGAATCGCAAGCCATGGAATCTGAAAATAGGAAGTTACTAGGCGTCCAAGGATGTTTCAAGGCCTTTTTAAACTCGTCCTGCTATTATTATGAAGTGAAATCGTGCCAAAACTCGCTAAAAGTCATCTAAAACCGTCCAACCACACTCAGCGCCGTCGGCTCTCCCGATTGGCACTGTCGACGCTGATGTCCGTTATCTAGGGCGCAGTCGACACCCATTCTGATGCTAGTGGCCAAAATTGTGATTTTCATTGTTTGGTTCAATTAGATTCCAAATTTTCCTCGAATACCAATATTTAAATTAATTTATAATAAATGCAATTGTTTAGGATTATTATCTACTAATATATAAGACACTTAACAAACTAAATAGTAATACATAGCAATATAAGTATGGGTTGCCTCCCACGAAGCGCTTGCTTTAACGTCGTCAGCCCGACATACCATTTATTTAGTTGGGTTAACTTAACATTAAAACTTCTTTAAGTTGAGGTATGTGCCCTTCATAATAATGTTTCAAACGATGCCCATTAACTTTAAATATCTTTCCAGTATTAGTATCTCTTTAATAACAACAGTTCCATAATGATAGACTTTAATCAGTTTAAATGGTCCTAACCATCTAGATTTTAGTTTTCCTGGAAACAATCTCAATCTTGTATTATATAGTAGAACTTCTTGTCTAGGTTCAAATTTCTTCTTAACAATCTTCAGATCATGTTATATTTTTATTTTCTCTTTAAAGATTTTTGCATTATCATATGCTTCATTTCTAATCTCCTCAAATTCATTGAGTTGTAAAAACCATTTCTCACGAGCATCCTTTAAATTAAAATTAAATTCTTTAACAGCCCAAAATGCTTTATGTTCCATTTTTTTTTTTCAAAAATAAGTCTATATGGGGACATTCCTATGGGAGTCTTATAAGTAGTTATGTATGCCCATAATGTAGTATCTAATCTAACAGACCAATCCAATTTATAAGGATTTATAGTTTTTTCTAAAATTAGTTTAATTTTACGATTTGATATTTCTACTAGACCACTAGTTTGAGGATGATAAGTAGCATAGAATCTATGCGTAATATCATATTTCTTAATCAATTTTTCAATTCTCTTAATTCTAAAATGAGATCCTCCATCAGTAATAATTACTCTCGACATTCCATATATTGTAAAAATATTTTTAATTAAAAAATTAGAAACACTCTGAGTATCACATCTAGGCACAACAATAGCTTCAATACACTTAGACATATAATCAACAGCAAATAATATATATATATTTCTAAATCAAGGCATAAATGGTCCCATTAAGTCTAATCCCCACACATAAAAAATTTCAAGTTCTAATGCATAATTTAGAGGCATTTCATCTCTTTTGGAAATATTTCCTACTCGTTGACATCTATCACATGTTTTAATATATTCATTAACATCTCTAAAAATAGCAGGCCAATAAAATCAAGCTTGCAAAATTTTATATGCACTTCTATTTTTTCCAAAATGCTCTCCAAATTCAGTATCATGACATCTTTTAATTATCTGTTGAGTTTCTTCATAAGGCACACATATTTTAATAATTAAATCCTTACTTTGTTTATATAAATATGGGTCATCCCAAAAATAGTCTTTCGAATCATACATAAATTTCCTTAATTATGGATTCTTGATATTAGGTGGTAGAATGTCACTTACAATAATGTTCATTATATCAGCATACCACGGTACATTCGTTTCATCAATACTATATAAATGTTCATCAGAGAAATTTTCTAAAATTTCATTTGCAAAATTAGTTAATATTTTTATTTAGTTAATATTTTATATTTTTATTTCTATTCTAGACAAATGATTAGCTATTTGATTATCATTTCCCTTTCTATCTTCTATCGTAAAATCAAACTCTTACAATAGAAGTATCCATCTAATTAATCTTGGTTTAGCATCCTTCTTTTGCATCAAGTATTTAATAACATAATGATCTGTATGCACTATACATTTAGTTCCAATTAAATAAGATTTAAATTTTTCAAAGGCATAAGCAATAGCTAATAACTCTCTTTCAGTAGTAGTATAATTAATTTGAGCATTATTTAGAGCTTTACTAGAATAATATATAACTTTAAAAATTTTTTCGTGCCTTTGTCTTAATATAGCCCCAATAGCATAATCACTAGCATCACACATTATTTCAAATGATTTCTCCCGGTCAGGTGATACTATTATAGGTGGAGTGATTAATTTATTCTTTAATAATTCAAATGCTATCATGCATTCCACATTAAAATCAAATTTCGTATCTTTTTCTAAAAATTGGCATTAATAATTTTTAAAAAAAATTTTATGCAACGCCTCTAAAAACCAACATGTCCTAGAAAACTTCTCATCCCTTTAACATTTTAGGAGGTGGTAATTTTTTTAATAACTTGGATTTTTGCAGGATCTACTTCCATGCCTTTTTCAAAAATTTTATGCCCAAGAACAATACCTCTTGTAATCATAAATTGACATTTTTCCCAATTTAAGCTTAGGTTGATTTTTTCACATATCTCCAAAACTTTTTCTAGCTTATTAAGACATAACTCAAACAAAGTCCTAAATAAAGAAATCATCCATAAACACTTCCATTTCATGTTCTATAAAATTGCTAAAAATTGACATCATGCAATTGACATCATGCAGCTTTGAAATGTTGCAAATGCATTGCATAGTCCAAAACGCATTCTACGAAAGCAAATGTTCCATATGGGCTTGTAAATGTTGTTTTCTCTTAATCCTCTGGAGCAATTGGAATTTGGTGATATCCCTCATATCCATCTAAAAAGCAATAGTACTTGTTCCCAGCCAATCTATCCAACATTTGATCTAGAAAGGGCAAAGGAAAGTGATCCTCTCTGGTGGCCATATTTAGTTTTCTATAGTCAATACAAATTTGTCAACCAGTTACTTGTCTTGTTGGTATTAACTCATTTTTCTCATTTTCTTCAACAGTCACTCCTCCTTTCTTCGAAACACAGTGAATTGGGCTTACCCAAACACTATCTGAAATAGGATATATAATTCCAACATCTAACCACTTTAAAATCTCATTTTTAAAAACTTCTTTCATTATTGGGTTTAATCTTCTCTGAGGATCCGCTTTAGGTTAATACTGTTCATCAAATAAAATTCTGTACATACAAATTGAAGGACTAAATCTTTTAATATCTGCTAAAGTCCATCCAAAAGCCTTTTTATACTTTTTCAACATCTCTATCAACTTTTATTCCTGAATTTCAGTTAACTCAGAAGATATAATAATAGGCAATGTAGATGACTCACCTAAATATAGATATTTTAAATGGACAGGGAATATCTTCAATTCAAGTTCAGTTGGTTTAATACTTGTAAGATACTTCATAGTTTTTGCTATATTAAATTTCACTTCTTGATCATTAACTCTCATCATTAATTCTCCTTTTTGCACATCTATTACAACTCTCCCTATTGGAAGAAATGGTATCCCTAAAATAATGGGAAACTCTTTATCTTCTTCCATATCCAATACTATAAAGTCTACAGGGAAAATAAATTTATTCACTTTTACTAACACATCTTCTATAACTCCTTTTGGATAAGTTATTGATCGATCAACTAACTGAAGAGTTACAGTAGTAGGGGAAATTTCTCCCAAATATAAACATTTAAAAATTAATAAAGGCATAAGATTGATACTAGCTCCTAAATCACATAAAGCTTTTCCGTAAAACTTTTCTCCAATTGCACAAGGTATAGTAAAAATATCAGGATCTTTTAATTTTTCAGGATTTTTTCAGGAAGCTTTTTCTGAATAATAGCACTACACTCTTCACTAAGTGCAACGGTCTCATGATCTATAAACTTCATTTTCTTGTTTAATACATTCTTCATAAATTTAACATAACTTGGCATTTGCTCCAAAGCTTCAACAAAAGGAATATTTATCGTTAACTTATTAAGGATTTACAAAAATTTTTTAAATTATTTATCTTTATTCTTCTATTTCAGTCTTTGAGGAAATGGAAGTAATGATTTTTCTACAGGGCTCTGTGTTTGTTTATTTTCCTGTTGATCATTTTCCATTTCTTCCTTTTCTTCATCAACTTCAATTTCTCTTTGGATACTTGTTTCAACTTCTTTTTCACTTTATAATTGAATAGCTTTAATTTGTTCTTTATTTTGATCTTCTGGATTAACTTCCATAGTACTTGGAAGAATTCCAGAAGATCTATTACTAAGTGCAGTAGTAATATGTGCTAATTGATTTTCATTATTTCTAATAGCAGCCCCTTGATTATGTATTTGATTTCCCATATTCAACATTACTTCTTACAATGTCAACTTCTTTTCCTAAACTTGTGGGTTAGGGTTGGAGTTAAATCTCGAAGGATAATAAGGTTAAAAATTAAGATTTCCTTGATTGTTCAGATTTCTGGATGGATTCACCGAATTATTATAATTATTTTAACTAAAATTAGGGTGATTTTTCCAACCAGGGTTAAAATAGTTAGAATAGGGATTGCTACTTCAATTGTTTATAACGTTTAAAGTTTCGTAAGATGATTGGGTATCAATAATATATCATAGTGAATTTTCCTCTAATACTGGGGGTACATGAGAATAATTCATTCCCATTTGATCACTTTTTTTAGAAATAACAACAATTTGAGATTTCAAAATAGACATTGCATCATAATTAAGAAAACTAGCTACTATCTTAGGATTAACCCTTTCATAGGGCCATGGAAAATTATTAGTAGCCATTTCTTCAATTAAAGAATATGGTTTATTAAAAGATTTTGACTTTAATGATCCACCCGCAGCAGCATCTATAATAGATCTCAGTGATCCTACTAATCCATTGTAAAATGTTTGAATTATTAACCAATCTGGTAAAGCATGATGAGGACATTTCCTAAGAAGATCTTTAAATCTTTCACAGGGTTCATATATTGATTCCCCTTCAAACTAACAAAAAAATGTAATATCATTTCTAAGCTTAACGGTTTTCAAGGGTGAAAATATTTAGCCAAGAATTTTTGTGATAGTTCTCCCCAAGTTCTAATAGATCCAGGTGCTAATGAATTTAACCAAGTCTTGGCTTTATCCTTTAATGAAAAAGGAAAAAGTCTAAGCTTAACAACATCATTAGATGCTCCGTCATATTTCAATGTAACAAAAATTTTAAGAAAACTAGCAAGATCTAAGTTAGGATCTTTAGTAGGTGATCCTTCAAACTGATTATTGTTTACCGTTTGGATAATAGCAGGTTTAAGCTCAAATGAATTAGTAGAAACATTCGAATTTTGAATAGTCAAGTGAAGTTCATCTGTTGTCGGATTCACATAATCATTTAATGGTCTTTATAGAATTCCATTTATTGGATTATCTTAGTTATGCACCATTTCTTATAAAATTTTACTTTCTCTTTGTTATTTCTAAATTTTTTTAATAGAACATTCTGATCCTGAATCGTAAGGTACTTAACTTTCAGATCCAATATTTCACATAAACAAATAAAGCACGCAATGTAAAGCACTCTAAAAAAAATATTTCTTTTTGGATTTTTTATTTTTAAATTTTTTTTTAAATTTTTTTTAATAATAATAATTTTTTATGGTATATATATTATCCCTGAATTTCTTGATTTATCAAAACTATTTAATTCAACCATAACCTTTCCTACGCAACGGCGCTAAAAACTAGGTCTGACTTTTTTGTTGCGATAGATTGTGTAAAATTTAATTAAATATAATCAATTAACATTAAAATTCTATGCAAGTATACGTATCATTATCAAGTAATAATGGACTTTCTAATTAAGACCCAAATATTGATCCTACGGGGAAGGTTTAAATTGGAAATGACAAATTTGCTAGGAAAATCACAGAAAGTCAATTGAAATCACTGTCACTAATTTCAATTGTTGATATGTAATCAAAATTAAATTTCTAAACTATTATCAAATCAAATATAAAAAATTTAAAGCAGTAAATACTAATCTATTAACTATGTTTATGTAACAAAGATTCTTATGTGAAAAAGCATCCTTCCCACTACAATGAGAATTTGGTAAAATGAGTTGAGATAAATATTCATAATATGTATTATGCCAAATAGAAGCAATTTTAATTCTCCACCCTGATACAGTGCATAAAAAATCATTGGTTAATCTCAATGTTCAGTCCCTAAATCCGTGGCTAGGCTAGGAGGATCTTAGCTCCCACTCCAGAGCTCCCACTTCCCTTCACCTGAAGGCTAGCTCTCGCTTCAGTTTTTAATCACTAAGATTGAATTGAAGATTTTAGTCTGTCACCCTAAAGGTTCTCCAATTCTACACCCAACAAAAAATATTTCCCTATTTTATTGCACTTAATTCTATAAACGATGTTCTTCTTCATAGAATTAAATGTGATCCTTACTCTGTTGTAGAACTCATACTCCATTTCCCAGATCATATGTTTCACAACACATTTTAACAATTCTATTGGCTAGATCAAAAAGTAAATTAAGTTTGGAGTTAACAAATCATCACAATTCATTTTACAAGTTAATATTGACACATTCAGATTATCTCTTCATTTCACCATATCTCAGAGTATGGAGAAATATAGGGGGAACTACTCAGACTTAATGAGAAAGAAATAATAAAACACAAATTTAATTTATAAAAGAAAGTTCATACACCACTGATAAACAAACAATACTTAACTGCAATTACTTGGGAGGCCTAGCCTGCTCAGGTTTTCTATCCATATCTACTTTGCAAGCAAAAAAAAAAAAAAAAAGGAAAGAATCTCCTTCTCCAACACTCTTACAGAAAGTTTAACACTAAATCTCATCGCAAAAACTCTAAACTATGAAAAAAAAATTACTAATTAAATCACTAAAAACAAAATCACTAATTGACTCCAATATGGAAGTTGAATGGAATGATGTGGTGCGAATAATGAAAGTAGAGGAGTGAAAAATGTAGAGGAGCACTTTTTCTGATGAAATTCGGCCCCAAATAGAGCCCAAGGTTGGTTCTCCAAGAGGTGTCTCCAAAGACTCTTTGAAAAATCATCTAAATACATCGAACCTTCTAGAAACGGGGTCTGCACCGCCTTTGCCGCCGTCGGCGCTAAGTAAAAAATCTCCGCATTAATTTTTTCTGCGCCATCGGAGCTACCCTTGGCGCTACTACCGTTGAGCAATTCTTAAGAAACATCATTTTGACTTCAAATTTCATCCATTTTGCTTTCTTTTTGCTTTAAGACCTAAAAATCAACAACATTCAAAAAAACATCACGATACCTTCCATTAAAGTGCAATATCTTCAAAAATATGTATAAATTATGGGTCTAAAATGCATATATTTTTGGTGTATCACATATCTTCCCTGTGGGTTCGATATTCAGGTCTTAATCAAAAAAGTCCAATATTACTTGATAATGATATATATACTTGTGTAGTATCCCAATATAAATTAAAAGTTAAATTCTTATTTTTCTTTAGGATCAAGTTTTATGTTTTGTTGCGAAATAATAAAATATATGTGAAAAATAGAATCAGAGTTATTATTATACTATTGCATATATGCAGTTTCGGGATCAATAGTCTAGATGTAGAAGTGGCAGAGGTAGAAGCAGTAGATGTCTCTATTCCATAGCTCCTAGAAAATCCTCCTCTCTAGCCAATCCTCCTCTCTCTAGAAAATCCTCCTCTCTAGCCAAAAATAGAATGCTCAGAGTAAGTCTTCACATTTACTTTAGTGATGGGCTTTGGTGGTAATAATACTTCCTCCCAGCTATCATATTTTACTCCAGCCTACTCACATAAAGAAAAGATCAAGAAAGCAAATCCCAAACCTGCAGTAGTAATAGCAGTGGCAGAACTGATGGTAGTTTGATAAATCAAATCTCCTATGTTGATGAGCTTTATTTCTTGGATACAATAATTTAACGTTGTTCTCTCTGTTAACTTCACTAAGATGATTTGTTGGAAGTAGATGAGCAGAAATAAAGTAGTTCCAGGCCTTTGCAGGTGCACTTAACTTTGAAGTTGGGAAGCTGACTCTCCTCTCATTAGTGATCTTCCAGAGTCCTCTTCCAAAAGTCAATTAAGAAATAATGTCATCTAGTTCTGCCTCAGTCAGACTTTAATTTGCATAAGAACAAGAAGTTTCAGGTGGCAAATGATAAAACAAATTGATTACCTCCGGTGAAAAAGGTACCGACTTTCCCAAACCATAACTCTATCACCTTCAACCTAGGGGAGGTTTGCATAGAACTCCCTAACAATTTAAATAACTATACTAAAAGAGAAACAACAAAATCGTTCCCACTATCGGCGAACAATCAGATCTTCAACAGCTCCACCTGGATTCTTAAAACAATGCTCCTAAATAAATTTTCATTACTGTAATGCATCACTGTACCGATCCTAAGCCTTCGAACTTACAAACTTGCTCGAATCGAAAGGGCTCTTTCCTTAACTCCTCTACATTCTTGGTGTCGTTCTACAAATTTTATAAATTTCAAAAATAACTTAAAAAATCAAGTCTAAACTACTAAACTAAACTTCCAAAGGCACAAACTATACTTCTTATGCAATTTCCATAGATTTTTCCACTTTTTTTACCATGAATAGTGAATTTTCAAATTTCTCCAAATGTACCCAAAATACATAGTGAAAATCCAAAAATTTTTCATAGAAGTAAAGCTCTTACCTCAAGAAACATGAATCTAGCAAATTTTTCTTGATTCAACTAAGAAATCTCCACTTAAAAGTGTACCCTAACCTTCCAAAATTACAAACTTGAGAGGAAGAAGACGACGAGAGGGTGAAAAATGGCATTTTTTGAGTGAAATTTTCACTTTTAACCATTCACGAAATGGCGCTTAAGCGTAGGTAAGTGGCGCTTAGGCACGCTTGGGCCCCTGCCTCTCGGGTTAGCTCGCACTTAAGCACGAGATGTGGCGCTTAGGCACGAGTGCACAATTTTCAAGATTTTCAAATTTAAGTAAAATGCACTTTTTTGCTAAGTATACCACCCCTAAATGGTCTCATAACACTTAGATGACCATTTTAAACTTCCTATAACTGCCCTCTCTCTCAAAATTCTCCCATACAACAATTTCAATTTAAGGATAAAAATAACAAAAATTTTCACACAAAGAAACTTATATTAATTTACAAACAAGTACAAATACATTTAACACTTAATTCTCACTCCAAAGAGTCTTGGATGAGAAAATTTCCTAACTACAAACACTTAACAATCATTTCACAATTAAAAACATAAGTAAGACAACCACTAAAACACAACTTAAACACTACACACTTAAGAAAAATGACTTCTAACACATAACTTAATTCCATTCTTCATTCATAGTTAATTCCATTCTTCATTCATTCTTCATTCATAGGAACAAATTCTTATCTTTCATTAGTCTCTCCATGAATATAGAGTTGATAAAACGGACGGTGGTGACGAGCTCTGATACTATCTTCTTCAATCCTCTTCTGCTTAATGAACATCGTTGTATCTGCTTCCTATAGATAACTAGTGTAGCTAAATTGCATCTTTAATTAACATCCAATATGCTCTAGATGTGCAGGAAACTCAAGTACCTTGGCCTCTAGTAAAGTCATGGTATTCTCAATTTTGTTGATCTTCTCTGAAATCCCTTCAATACTAACGGCTAAGAAATCGTTATACATCTCTTGTGCACTTTGACTAATGATCCTCTTCCTCATGGTTTCCTCCTTCTTCAAGTCCATCTCCCATGAAGATATTTTCTCTAAATCTCTCTTTCACTTAGACTTTTAGGGCTAAAAATGATCTGGGGTGAAATTCCTTCACAAAACCCTTCTATTTATAGGCCTAAATCATCCTAACAACTTCTAGGCATGTCTATAAACAACCTTGGATGCCAAGACACATTTTTGCAAACTTATTGGCAGTTAAACCTTCTAGAATATTAATTTTGCAGATGTTTTTAAACTACCGCGCTTAAGCGCCAGTGCACATTTTTGTACCAGTCAACTTAACATCCAAATTATTGTTCTAACATGTCTAGCTCGCTAAATAAAGTCTAAAAATCATTACTAGCACATAATAAACTCAAAAATACTACCCTAAATTTCTTAATCATACTCAAACAACAATCAATTCAAAAACACACTAATAACTATCTGTTGCCTCCCACAAAGTGCTTGGTTTTACGTCGTCAGCCCGACGTAACCAGTGCTCATTCTGGTTTACCCAACATCATTTCATCATTATATTTATGTTGATCCCCTATATAATAAGGCTTCAGTCTATGTCCATTCACTTTAAAAATTTTCTCAGAATTAGGATCTTTAATATCCACACCTCCATAAGGATAAACGTTTATCACAACAAATGGGCCCATCCACTTGGACTAAAGTTTGTCTAGAAATAATTATAACCTTTCATTATATTTATATAGCAGAACTTGTTGCCCTGACTAAAAATTTTTAGTAAGAATCTTTCGATCACGCCACATTTTCATCTTTTCTTTATAAATCTTAGCACTCTCATAAGATTCATTCCTTATCTCTTTAAGCTCATTTAATTGTAACAATCTTTTCTCACCAGCATCTTTTAAATTATAATTTAACTATTTAGTAACCCAATATGCTTTACGCTCCAGTTCAATTGGTAAGTGACAAGCTTTTTCAAATATTAACCTATATGGGGACATTTCTATATGAGTTCTATATGCAGTCCTATAAGCCCACAAAGCATAGTCAAGTTTGACTGACCAATCCATTTTTGTTGGATTCACATATTTTTGCATAATTCTTTTAATTTCTCGATTAGATAATTCAGCCAAACCACTTGTCTGAGGATGATAAGCAGTAGCAATCCTATGATTTATATGATATTTCTTTAATAACTTCTCCATAATGAAATTTATGAAATGACTTATCTCATCAATAATGATAACTCTCGACATCCCAAATCTACAAAATATGTTTGTTTTCAAAAATTTTGCAACACTTTGAGTATCACATCGAGGTAAAGCAACAGCTTCTATCCATTTGGATACATAGTCCACTGCTAACAGGATATATAAATTTTTGAAAGATGGTATAAATGGTTCCATGAAATACAATCCCCAAACTTCAAATATTTCAACTTCTAGCATATAATTGAGGGTCATCTCATTTCTTCTAGAAATATTGCCTACTCTTTGACAACTATCATAAGTTTTGATATAAGGATTAACATCTTTAAAAATTGTAGGCCAATAAAATCCAGATTGTAGAATTTTGTATGTTATTTTAACAACACCAAAATATCCCCCAAAATCAGAATTATGACATTTTTAGATAATTTCATAAGTTTCTTCTAATGGATGGAGTTTCTTCTAATGGTACACATCTTCGAATGATCAGATCCTTTCATAGTTTATATAAAAATGGATCATCCCAAAAATAAGTCTTAGCTTCAAAAATAAATTTCCTCATCTGTTGGTATGTCATGCCATATGGTATAATATCACCAACAATAAAGTTTACAATGTCGGCATACCATGGAACACACCACTCATTAATAGTGAACAATTTTTCATCTGGAAAATATTCATTAATTTCTTTTCAAAATAGAATTGTTTTTCTAACTCAAGCCTGGGCAAATGATCAGCATTTTGATTTTTAATCCGCTTTCGATCTACTATTTCAAAATCAAATTCTTGTAAAAGAAAAATCCATCTTATAAGTCTAGGTTTAGCATCCTTCTTTTTCGTTAAATACTTAATAGCATAATGATCTGTATGCACTATACAATGAGTTCCAATCAAATATGATCTAAATTTATCAATAGCATATACTATTGCTAATAACTCTTTTTCAGCTTTTGTATAATTAATTTGAGTTTCATTGAGAGTTTTACTAGCATAGAAAATTACTTTGAATATTTTATCACATCTTTATCCTAAAACAACTCAAATAGCATAATCCCTAGCTTCGCACATCAATTCAAAAGGTTTTCCCGAGTCTGGTGAAATTATAATTGGTGGAGTGACTAATTTTTCTTTTAATAATTTAAAAGCTTTTAGGCAGTCCTCATCAAAATTGAAAATTGCATCTTTCTCCAATAAATGGCATAAAGGCTTAAAAATTTTTGAAAAGACTTTAATATATCACCTGTAGAATCCAGCATGTCCTAAAAAACTTCTAATCTCCCTTACATTTATTGGATAATGTAAATTAGCGATCACTTGAATTTTAGCAGGATCTAATTCCACATCATTTTCTGATATTTGACGACATAATATAATTCCTCCTGCTACCATAAATTGGCATTTTTCCCAGTTAAGGACTAAATTTGTTTCTTCACAGCTTTTCTTAAATTTGTTTCTTCACAGCTCTTAAGAACTTTAGATAAATGTTCTAAACATGAGTCAAATGAAGTTTCAAACACTGAAAAGTCATCCATAAAGACTTCAATCCCTTTTTCAATTAAATCACAACAAATTGTAATCATGCATCTTTGAAATGTAGTAAAGGCATTGAAATAAACCAGAGGGAATTCTTCTAAAAGCAAAAGTATCATAAGGACTGGTAAATATTGTTTTCTCTTGATCCTCAGAAGATATTTGAATTTGGTGGTAACCAGTATATCCAACCAGAAAATAAAAGTATCTATGCCCAGCTAGTCTATCCAACATTTGATCTAGAAGGGTAGTGGAAAATGATCTTTCCTAGTGGCAAGATTTAATTTACTTTAATCAATGCATATTCACCACCCTCTAACTTGTCTAGTAAGTATTAACTCATTATATTCATTCACAGTTATAGTTACTCCTCCTTTCTTAGGAATGTAGTGAATTGGACTAACCCATGCATTATCTGAGATAGAGTAGATAATTTCAGGATCTAACCACTTTAAAATTTCTTTATTAACTTTCTTAACAACTTCTTTCATAACAGGATTCAATCGCCTTTGAGGATCAGCCCTGGGTTTGCAGTTGTCTTCCATATGAATTCTATGCATATAAATTGAAGGACTGATTCTTTTAATATCAGCAATTGTCCATCCAAAGGCCTTTTTATAATTTGTCAATATTTTCATTAATATTTATTCTTCTTCCATCGTTAGTTTTGACGAAATTATAACTGGTAAAGTAGAGGAATCTCCTAAAAAGGCATATTTTAAATGTTCAGGAAATGACTTCAACTCCAGTTCTAGAGGTTTTTCAATAGATGGAGAAAATGATTTATCTTTGTCTATTTTTTCTATCGTGTCCAAAACTTCAAAACTTTCTCTAACATATGTTGAATCTTCTTAAAAAGGTCTTCACATTGATCTAATTCCTCTTCCTGCTCGTGTTTCAAATCTTTTTCTTCAAATTTTTCTTCATAAGTAGTATTGAAATGACATTCACTTAGATATCATAACATCCATTCTAAAACATTCATCATCTTTACCATTTGTAGGCAATTTCATTGATCTTGAAATATACACATCTATCAATTCTCTTCTTGAGGCTAGTAAAGGTCTCCCCAAAATGATAGGTATCTATTTATCTTCCTCCATATCTTGCACAATGAAATCAATAGAAAAAATAAATTGATCCACTTTCCATAAGACATCTTTTATAACTCCTTTAGGGTATGTTATTGAACGATCTGCTAACTACAGAGTTACAGTAGTAGGGGTTAGGAGGGGTTATTTCTCTAATCCCAATCTTTTGAATATTGATAATGGTATAAAGTTAATGCTTGCACTTAAATCACATAAAGCTTTCCCATAAAATCTCTCTCATATTGCACATGAAATTGTAAAGTTATCAAGATCTTTAAGCTTTTCAGGAAGCTTCTTCTTAATTACAGCATTGCACTCCTCACTAAGTGCAATAGTCTCATTATCTTCAAACTTCCTTTTCCAATTAAGAATATCCTTCATAAACTTTACATAGCTCAGCATTTGTTCTAAGGCTTTCGCAAATAAAATATTAATTGTAAGCTTCTTAAATATTTCTAGAAATTTTGAAAATTTCTTATCCAACTTTTGCTGACGAAGTCCTTGAGGAAATGGAGGTTGTGGTTTTTCTAAATCAATTTTTAGTGCAGAAATTGGTCATTCAAAATCTTTTGGAGCGTCCTCTTTTAATTCTTCAATTTCTTCTCTCTCTACTTCAGGTTATTTTTGAACCCTACCTTCCAACTCTCTTCCACTTCTAAGTTGATCAGCTTTTTCTTTCTATTCATTCTGGTCTTTGGCATTTGATTCAGTATTGGTAGGAAGTTTTCCTTGGGATTTATTACTTAGTGAATTTGTTATTTGCACAAGTTGATTCTCAATATTTCTAATTGTAGCTCCTTGATGTTGTAATTGATTTCCTATTTATTACACCACTTCTTCTATAAATAACTTCTTCTCCTTAAATTGTGAATTACTATTTAAACCTAGAGGATAAGTAGATCTATAATTATTATTCCCTTAGTTATTCCAGTTTCCCAGTGAGTTTACTTGGTTGTTCCCCCATTGTTGATTATTACCACCTGAATTGTTCTTTTAGTTAAGGTTCAGATGGTTCTTCCAATCTAGGTTATAATAATTTGAATATGGGTTATTTTGCTTATTAGTTATGGTATTCAAAGTTTTTAATGATGCTTTAGAATCTACCATTTTTCCTAATGAATTCTCTTCAATCATAGAAATTGGTTGAGAAAAAATCATTCCAAATTGCTCTAACCTTCTCGAAATTACAACAACTTGATTTGCTAACATAGTAAATGCATCAAATTCAAGAATATTGGCTACTTTTTAAGATTCACCCTCTCAGAAGTCCATTAAAAGTTATTAGTAGCCATTTCATTAATTAAAGCATAGGCGTCATGAAATGATTTTGACATCAATGAACTACCAGTAGCAGCATCAATAATTGATCTAAGAGATCCAACTAATCGATTATAAAAAATTTGAATTATTAACCAATCTAGTATAGCATGGTGTGGACACTTTCTTAACAGTTCTTTAAACCTTTCCCTTGCATCATAAATAGATTCCCCTTCAAAGCCTTCAAACAGATTAAAAGATGTAATATCATTTCTAAGCTCCAAAGCTTCACAGTTTATTATGGTGCATAATATTTAGCAAGGAATTTTTGTGTTAAATCACCCCAAGTTCTGATAGATCCAGGTGCTAACGAATTCAACCACAACTTAGTTTTATCCCTCAGTGTGAAAGGAAATAACCTAACTCTTATGTCATCATTTGATACACCATCAAATTTAAATGTAGCACACAATTCTATAAAATTGGCAAGATGTAAATTTGGATCTTCAATTGGTGATCCCCTAAACTGCTTATTTGATACCATTTGGACAATAGCAGGTTTAAGCTCAAATGAATTAGCCACTATATTAGGTTTTTGAATACTACAATGAAGTTCATCTACATTTGGGTTGGCATAATCTCTTAAAGGTCTAAGTTCTTGATGAATTTCAGCATTTTGATTGTTTTGGTTTGTCATTTCTGTAATTTTTTTAGATTTTTCAAGATTTTTAATTTTTTTTATTTTTCTAATTTTTCTTAAGAGTTCTCTCTAATTCAGAATCATAGGGCATTAGTCTTTCAAAACCTGAACTACTCATACACTAACATAAAATAAAATAAAACTAAACTTACACAAAAATAAAATACAATAACTTTAAAAGTTTAAATAATACTTTCTAACTAAAAAAAGCAATAGATTCTTTACAATTTTCATTTCAATTTCCCGGCAACGACGCCAAAAACTTTACTGTTTATATGAAACAGTATAACAATAGCTCTGATTATATTTTTCACTTATATTTTCTTAATTTGCAACAAAACCAAAAACTTGATCCTGAAGAAAAATAAGAATTTAACTTTTTAATTTATATATATTGGGATACTATGCAAGTATACGTATCGTTATAAAGTAATATAGGACTTTTCTGATTAAGACCTGAATATGAAACCCACAGGGAAATGACGTAATCTGTACTTTTGAAAACTTTCTATATTTAAAAAAGACAATTATTTAAACTATAGATATTTTTGAAGTAATGAAAGTTTAAATATTTTTGGTTTTTTTGATATTTTGATAAAACAACAAGAACTTAATAAGATAACTTGAGTTTTTGTAGAAGAAAAACATTAAATATAAGAATATTTTTTCCCTATCATGAATCAGTATTAAGTATAGAAATTGTGTTGTGAAAGTATGCAAATTGTACTGTGTCAAATAGGAGCAATAATATTCTTTACCCTTACTAGATATGCTATAAAGAACATTGGCTAATTTAAAGTTTGAATAATTTGAAGACCTGCTAGTGAGGGAAGATACCAGCTCTATACCAGCTCTCACTCTAGAGTTTTCTAGAGTTTCCTCGATTCCCCCCACCTGGGGGCTAACATCTTGTATCAGAACCTAAAACAATAAACCAAGTTGGGGGCTTTAACTTGTCACTTTAAAGTGTTCTAACTCTACACCCTTCAATGAATATTTATATATTTATTTGCACCCAATCATATGAACTACATTCTCATTCATAAAACCTCATGTAAAACCTCATGTGATTAAACCTCATGTGATTATTTCCAATTGTTGACTGATACAATACCAGCCTGGTTCTTACATGTTCTCATGAAAAATTTTAACATCTAGATTGGTTAAATCAAGAAGTAATTGAAGTACATGGATTTAAATCATCACAATTTATTCCATCACAATTTATTAATACTTTCCACAACTTCCATCCAACACTTAATTACTTATCCCTTTAAGAAGAAAGATAAAGAAAACTACTCAAAATCCATCGAGACAATAAAACTACACATTAGTTTAAAAGTAGAAATCATTGTTAAACCAACAATAAGCCTCAATTAAAACCAAAAGTAGTCTAAAATAAAAGATAAAACTTATCTCAAATCCTCCACCAAACTCTTGAAGTTCCTTTGAATCTCTTCTCTTCTCTTTTACAACACTCTGAATATAAAACTAACACAAAAGGATAAAGTAAATATTTGGTGTGGTGCCTAAAAGTCTCTCCAAACTAACTCCCCAATTTCCTTAAGAACTTTCAAAACTTTCTCTTTTCAAGCACACACACTTTCAAAGTTTCAATATTCATTATTTTTTAATTTTCTAATAGGCACCTTAGTATCTCTTCAAAATATGTCTTGATTCGATGTATTTCCCCAAGAGGTTCCTCCTTTCACATGTATTTTTGTCCTTAGTGTTTGTAACCACCTATTTATGCCAAAATGTGACTCAAGTACCTCTTTAAAATTTGTAAAACCAAATTTACTCATCAAATAACTACCTCTAGCGCTTAAGCGCGGAGCCTCTAGCGCTTAGGCACGGCCTTCTCTGTTTAATCGGTGCTTAAGCGCCGGATTTGGCTCTTAGGCGCCAAAACACTTTAGCACAATTTTCACCTATTTTCTGTAAATTTGATCGTTTTTCACTCCTTTAAGCATTTTTCACCTTTTTGCTTAAACCTAAAAGAAAATCACCAAAATACCTTCCATTAAAGCACAATATCTCGAAAATAGGTATAAAAATGTGCCTAATAACACTATATAGTATAGGTTTATCAATAATTTAGCCAAACCACTTATCTAAGAATGATAAGCTGTAGCAATTTGATGGTTGATATAATATTTCTTGACTAATTTCTCCATCATAGCATTTCTAAAATGACTTCCCCCATTAGTTATGGTTATTGTCGGCATCCAAAATCTAGTAAATATGTTCATTTTTATAAACTTTGCAATACTTTGAGAATCACATCGAGGTAAAACATCTGCTTCTATCCATTTTGAATCATAGTCTACTGTTAACAATATATATAAATTTCTGAAAGATGGTATAAATGGTCTTTCCAATATATATAAATTTCTGAAAGATGGTATAAATGGTCACATGAAATCTAATCCCCAAACATCAAATATCTCAACTTCCAACACATAATTGAGGGTTATCACATTTCTTCTAGAATTGTTGCCTACTCATTGACATCGATTACAAGTTTTGATATATGCATTAACATTTCTAAATATTGTAGGCCAATAAAATTCAGATTGTAAAATTTTGTATGCAATTTTATCAACACCAAAATGTCCCCCAAAATCAGAATTATGACATTTTTAGATAATTTCATAAGTTTCTTCTAAAGGCAGACAACTTCGAATAATTAGATCCTTTCCTTATTTGTATAAAAATGGGTCATTCCAAAGATGAGTCTTAGCTTCAGATAAAAATTTCTTTATTGTTATGTCATTCTATAAGGTATAATATCACTAATGTATAATATCACTAATTAAGGTATAATATCACTAATAATAAAGTTCACAATATCGACATACCATGGAACACACCACTCATTAATATTAAACAATTCTCCATCTAGAAAATGTTCATTAATTTCTTTTTCAAAATAGAGTGGTTTTTCTAATTCAAGCCTGGATAGATGATAAACAATTTTTATTCTCAACTCCCTTCCTATCTATTATCTCAAAGTCAAATCCTTGCAAAAGAAGAATCCATCGTATCAGTCTTAGTTTTACATCCTTTCTTTTCATTAAAAATTTAATAGCAGAATCATCAATATGCACTCCACATTTGGTTCCAATTAAGTATATCTGAATTTATCAAATGCATATACTATTGCTAATAACTCATTTTCAATTGTGGTATATATAATTTGAGCTTCATTAAGAATTCAATTATTAAAGTAGATTAATTGAAAATTTTATCATGCTTTTATCCTAAAACGAATCCAAAAGCATAATCTCTTGCATCACACATTAATTTGAAAGGTTTTTCCCAAATTGGTGAAAAAATAAATGTAGTGACTAATTTTTCTTTTAATAGCTTAAAAGCTTTTTGACACTCCTTAACAAAATTAAAAATTACATCTTTTTCAAGTAAATAACATAGGGGCTTAGAAATTTTTGAAATGTCTTTAATATATTATGTGTAGAATCTAGCATTTCCTAAAAACTCTTAATTTCCTTCACAATTGTTGGGTAAGGTAAATTAGTGGTCACTTGAGTTTTTGCAGGGTCTACTTCCATACCATTTTATGATAACTGATGTCCTAAAACAATTCCTTCTGCTACCGTAAATTGACATTTTTCCCAATTAAGGACTAAATTTTTTTTCTTCATAATGCTTAAGAACTCTCAATAAATGTTCTAAACATGATTCAAATGAAGTTCTAATCTCTAAAAAATTATCTATGAGAACTTCAATTCTATTTTAATTAAATCACAGAAAATAGCCATCATACATCTTTGAAATGTAGCACGGACATTACTTAAACCAAAGGGCATTCTTTTGAACGCAAATGTAGCATAGGTACTGGTAAATGTTGTTTCCTCTTGATCATCAGGAGCTATTTGAATTTGGCGATAACTTGTATATCCATCTAAAATACAAAAGTATTCATGCCCAACTACTCTATGCAACATTTGATCTAGAAAGGGTAGAAAAAATGATCTTTCCTAGTGGCGAGATTTAATTTTCTATAATCAATGAATATTCTCCACCTTTTAACTTATCTTGTCGGTTTTAACTTATTATGTTCATTCATAGTCCCAGTCACTCCTCCTTTCTTAAGAATGTAGTGAATTGGATTAACCCATGCACTATATGAAATTGTGCTTCCACTTTCACTAAAACATCTTCTATATCTCCTTTAGGATATGTTATTGAATGATCTGCTAACTGAAAAGTTATAGTAGTCGGGGATATTTCTCCAAATCCCTATCTTTTAAATATTGGTAATGACGTAAGGTTAATGCTTGCACGTAAATCACACAAAGCTTTCCCATAAAATCTGTCTCCTATTGCACATGGAATTGTGAAGCTACTAGGATCTTTAATCTTTTTAGAATGCTTTTTCGGATGTATAGCACTGAACTCCTCATTAAGTGCAATAGTCTTGTTATCTTCAATTTTCCTTTTCCTGTTAAAAATATCCTTCATAAACTTCACATAGCTTGGCATTTATTCTAATACTTTAGTAAATGAAATATTAATTATAAGAATCTTAAATATTTTCATAAAATTTAAAAATTATTTATACAACTTTTGTTGACGAAGTCTTGGAGGTGGTGGTTTTTCCAAGTCTATTTTAAATGGAGAAATATATATCTCTAAACCTTTCAGAATATCCTCTTAAGGCTCTTCAATTTCCTTTCTTTCTACTTCATTATCTTTTTGAACTCTACCTTCCATCGATCTTCCGCTACTAAGTTGAACGGCTTTTACTTGTTCTTTATTCTAATTTTTAGGATTTACTTTTGTATTACTAGGAAGTGTTCCTTGGGATCTAGTATTAATGAATTTTCTATTTTTTCTGGTTGATTCTGAATATTTCTAATTATAGCTCCTTGACTTTGTAACTGATTTCCCATTTGTAACATAACTTCCTATATAGACTACTTCTTCTCCTTAAATCATGGATTACTGTTAAAACCTGAAGGATAAGTACGTATATAGTTACTATTTCCTTGGTTGTTCCAATTTTTGAATGGGTTTACTTAGTTGTTCCCCCGTTGTTGATTATTACCACCTTAAGTATTGTTCCAATTAAAGTTAGGATGGTTCTTCTAACCTGGATTATAATAGTTTGAATATTAGTTATTCTGCTTGTTTTTTATGGCTTTCAAAGTTTTTAATGATGCTTGAGGATCTACCACTTGGCCTAATGAATTGGCCTAATTGCTTGAGGATCTACCACTTGGCCTAATGAATTCTCTTCAGTCATTGCAATTGGTTGAGAAAAATTCATTCCAAATTGGTTTAACTTCCTTTAAATTGTAGCAACTTGATTTGGTAACATTGTAAAAACATCAGATTCATGAATATTGGGTACTTTATTAGGAGTTACCCTTTTAGAAGGCCATTAAAAATTATTAGTAGCCATCTCTTCAAATAAATTATAAGTTTTATGAAATGGTTTTGACATCAATGAACGACCAGCAATAGCTTCGATAATAGATCTAAGAGATCCAACTAATCCATTGTAAAAAGTTTGAATTATTAACCAATATAGTATAGCATGATGTGGACACTTTCTCAGTAGTTCTTTAAATTGTTCCAATGCTTCATATATAAATTTCCCTTCAAACTGACAAAAAGATGTAATTTCATTTCTAAACTTCACAGTTTTTAGTGGCAGAAAATATTTAACAAGGAATTTCTGCATTAAATCAACCAAAGTTCTAATAGATCCAGGTCTTACAGCATCATCTGATACACCATCATATTTAAACGTAGCACACAGTTCTATAAAGTTGATAAGCTGTAAATTTTGATATTCAGTTGTTGCTTCCCCAAACTGATTATTTGACACCACTTGGATAATAATAGGTTTAAGTTCAAATGAATTAGCCACTATAATAGGTTTTTAAGTATTGAAATGAAGTTCATCCATTGTAGGGGTTGCATAATCTCTTAAAAGTCTAAATTCTTGATTAATTTTAGAATTTTGCTTATTTTAGTTTGCCATTTCTTGAAATTTTTGGTCTTTTTCTGTTTTTTATTTTTTGATATTTCTAATAGTTCTTTCTAATTCAGAATCGTAGGACACCAGTCCTTTAGAACATGAAATACACATACATTACTATAAAACAACATAAAGTAAAATCACACAAATAAGAACTTTATATAAAAACAGCACTACAATATTCCTATAATAAATCTAAAAGTTTAAATAAGACTTTCTAAATATAAAAATTTGCTTTCTTAAAATTTCATCAAAAAATTTTATTTTTGATTCCCAGCAAAAACATGACTTTTAAATAAGAAAAATTATATATTTAAACAACAACTACCAAAAACATGACTTCAAAGAAAATAAGAAAAAAATTATTATATTTAAATATGGTTATATTTAAATATGGAATATTTAAATATGGAATACTACACAAGTATACGCATCGTTATCAAGTAATATAGGACTTTTTGATTAAGCCCTGAATATCGAACCCACAAGGAAAAATGTAATATGCAACTAATATCAGAAGAATTTAGATAAAAAATTTATTTTACAAAATATTCTTACTCAAACTATAGATGCTATAATAAGAAATAAAGTTTAATTTTTTTTTGTAATTTTTGATACTTGAAGTAAAGTAAATAACTAACTAAACTTAACTAGTTTTTTGTAAGATAAAGACGATATAAATAAAATATCTTTTTCCTTATCATGAACAAGTAACAAGTATTGGAATTCTGTTGTGGAAGTGTTAAAATTTTTGTTATGTCAAATAGGAGAAATAATATTCTTTACCCTTACTAGAGATGTTATAAGGAACATCGGGTTATTTAAAGTTTGAATAGCTTTGAAGACGACTTAGTTAGGAAAGATACTAGCTCTCACTCTAGAGTTCCCTTTTCTCCCTCTACTTGGGGGCTAACATCTTGAATCAAAATCTAAAACTATAAACCAAATTGAGGGCTTTAACCTGTCACTCTAAAGTCCTATAATTCTACACCCTTCAAAATTTATTTCATTTTTTATTTGCACTTAACCATCTGAATTACATTCTCATCTTACCATTAGTTGATCGAGACAATACCATCTCGGATCTAACATATTCTCACAATAAATATTAACATCTTAACTAGCCAAATCAAGAAGTAAATGAAGTAGAAGGTTTAAAATCATCACAATTTGTTCCAACATTAAAGATTAAGACTTCACACAACTTTCATCCAATACTTAATCACTTATCATTTTAAGAAAAAAAGATATAGAAAACTACTCGAATTTCATGTAGAAAACACAACAACACTTAAGTTTGAAAGTAGAAATCAAGTTTGAAAGTAGAAATCATGAATTAAAACCAAATGTAGTCACAAAGATAAAAACCAAATGTAGTCACAAAGATAGATAAAAACTTATAATCCTTTCCACCAAACTCTTGAAGTTCCTTTGAATCTCTTCTCTTCCTTTCTCTTACAATACTCTCTACTCACACACTACAACTCCTCTCTTCTTCTCTAAAAAAATATATCCTAATTGATATAAAAGAAAGGAGGCATCGCAGTGTCTGGAAGGGGCAGCGACTTATGTGGGAGAGTGGAAGAAGTCTCATCAATCCAATCCAAGTCATTCTTTATAATTTTTTAAAAGGTGCCTTGGCGTCTCTTCAAAATGTGTCCATGTTCAATGAATCTTTCAAGCATTCCCTCCTTTCAAAAGTTAATTGAATGTATTTTGTGTCCATTAACTATTTCCCACACTTTCACCACGGGTTGCTTCAGACAACTCTTCAAAAATTCATCCAAACTTTTTGAATCATCAAGTTACTACTTCTGGCTCTTAAGCGCGAGGTACTTGGCGCTTAGGCGCGACCTTCTCGGTTTTACTGGTACGTAAGCGCCAGTTCTGAGCACTTAGGTGCGAAGGTTCTTTCGCACACCTTTTTCATTTTTCCTCCAAATTTGATCCTTTTTCACTCATCTCACTAGTTTTCATCCATTTGATTGCACCTGAAAGAAAAACACACAAATACCTTCTATTAAAGCACAATATCTCAAAACTACATATAAAAATGTGTGTATAAGTATTTTAGGTGTATCAGAAGCCTCTTCCAAAATTTGAATTGCTTGACTAAATCTCTATTCAAGTCACAATTAAACATTCATATGACCTCCTTGAATTCATTAACCACATCACCTGGCCTGGCCGGCCAACCTAGTGGCTGAAAATCCCTAACCTAAGGGGAGGCCGATCCCAACTTTCTATATAGATGTAAAATGCGATGTATGTGATTATATGCTTGATTTCTTTAATAGTTATCCTTAATTTGCAAAAAATCCAAAAACTTGATTCTGAGCAAAAGCTAGGTAATTTTTCAACTACGAAGCAAAGAAGAATACAATTAAAATTTTTAATATGGGATACTATGCAAGTACACATATCGTTATTAAGTAAGATTAGACTTTTTGATTAAGTCCTGAATATCGAACCCATAGGGAAAAATGGCTATATGCTTTTTAGAAATTTAAAAATTTAGCAATTTTAGATGTAAAAAATCTACTTAAGAAAATACTCTTACCTAAACTTAAGATGCTTAAATTGGAATGCAAACTCGATTCTTTTTGTAATTTTTGGTTTATGAAAATAAAGTAAGCAACTAATTAAATTAACTAAATACTTAAAAAATGAATGAGATAAAAATAAAATATCTTTTTCCTTATCATGAATCAGTAATAAGTAGAGAAATTCTGTTGGGGAAGTATTCTAAATGTGTTGTGCCATATAAGAGCAATAATATTCTTTACCCTTACTAGAGATGCTATAATGAACATTGGCTAATCTATAGTAGGAATAGTTTTGAAGACCAACTAGGAAGGGAAGATACAAGCTCTCACTCTAGAGTTCCCTCTTCTCCCTCCACTTGGGCTAACATCTCATATCAAAACCTAAAACTATAAATCAAATCGAAGACTTTAGTCTGATACTCTAAAGTTCTCTAATTCTACACCCTTTAAAAGTTTATTTTCCTATTTATTTGCACTCAACCCCATGAACTACATTCTCATCCATGAAATCAATATGTGATTCTAACCATTTACTGATTGAGACAATACCATCTCGGATCTTACATGTTCTTACAACGGGTATTAACATCGTAATTGGCTAAATCAAAAAGTAAATGAAGTGCAAGATTTCAAATCATCAAAACTTCTTCCAACTTTGAAGCCTAATACCTTACACAACTTCCTTTCAACGCTTAATCACTTATCATTTTAAGGAAAAAGATAAAGTAAACTGCTCAGAATCTATTGAGAAAACACAACCACACATGAGTTTAAAAGTAGAAATGATGCACACAAATATGAAATCTAAATTAAAACTAAGTGCAATAAAAAAAAACACTTATCTCAAATCCTCTCCATCAAATATCTTGAAGTTCCTTTTAATTCTCTTCCTACATTTACAATACAAACTAACACTCAAAATGAAAAGAAAAGTGGCCGACGGCGGTGACTTAAATGGATGATGGCTGTAGATTTCATGTGTGGGTGGCCTCCTCTCTTGGAAAATTTAAGTATTTTCTTATAAAAATCCAAGGGGAGCCTTGGTGTCTCTTCAAAAAAGTGTCTCCATTAAATGAATCTTCTAAAAGTTGTCTCCTCAAAAGCCAATTGAATGAATTTCGTGTCCATGGGCTATTTCCCTCATTTTTACCAAGGGTTGCTTCAAAAACCTCATAAAAAATCCATTCAAATTAAATAATTCATCTCATAACTACTTCTGGAGCTTAAGCATGGGGTACCTAACGCTTAGGCACTGCTCCTCTGGCACTTAGGCGCCCAGTTCATTTTTGCACCTTTCTTCGTTTTTGCTCCAAATTTGAACCCTTTTCATTCCTTTTAGCATTTCTCATCTATTTGATTGTACCTGAAAGAAAAACACACAACTAGCTTTCATTAAAGCCCAATATCTCAAAAATAGATATAAAAATGTGTATAAAAATACTATATATTTTAGGTGTATTAAAATCACCCAAACTTAAGATGTTACTTTTCCTCAAGAGAACTTTCAATCTTTAAAAACCAACATAAGTAGATGATGTATACGAGTTTCTTTATGTGTTATCAAAATTCTAATGTAGAAATATACTAGTCAAATTTAGAAAAAATATTAGTAAATGGGACCAACTTAAATTTTAGAAAATTTTTAATGATAAGAAATATGAAAATATGAGTTCCTATCTAATTCAAAAATATTATAGATTTTTCAAAAAGAGTTTAAGCATCTTATCATCTCCACTTAAAAATTTTTAATAAGCATAGTTTTTTTAACTATATTATATCCTTAAGCTTAAGAGTTTCTCAAGTCTTATATTTTAAAAAAATCAGATGTGGAACCAATTTTTAAATAGGCATCAATCCTCAAGCTTCTCCTCCCTTTTCATTTTTTCTTTTTCTTTTTATTTTTTTTTCTTTTCTTTTTCTTTTTCTTTTCTTTTAATCTTCTTTTTCTTTTTCTCTCTTTTCTTTTTCAGGCAAGGATTACTTTTTTTGGATAAGCCTTTAATAATTTTAAATTCCTCTCTTTCTTTCCTAAACCAAAGAGTTGATATTTTTCTTTCACTTAAAAACATAATAATAATTTTGAAAATTAAATTCAATAAAAGAAATTTAAGTTTTAAAAATAAAATCTCTAAATTTCTAAATTTTCAAAAACACAATTTCTCCTACTAAAGGTAATTACACTATATTTAGCATTTTCCACACTACAAAATTTTAACTTTAAGTTTTTCTACATTAGTATAAATTTAAACTAATCTCTCTTACTCATTTCTATATTCAAAATTTTACTTCCCTATTATAACTTCATATACATGATTATTTTTCTTCAAATCAAAATCAAATTTATTTGAAATATATTTGAGAATAGATAAACTTTTATATTCTTTTTAAAAAATAATTTCATCCCCCCAATTAAATTTTTATTAGAAATAAAACATTTTTGTATTATTTATAAATAAGGAGGAATGAAAACTAATTATAACATGCTTACAGGAATTTTCATATCCTAAATATGCATGTATAAAAATAAAAAACATGAGTAAAATTTAAATTGATCAAATTAAACACAGAGATTCATCAGACTTATATGCAGTGGAGTATAACATAAAAGTAAACAAAATCACTAACAAAAATACATGACTACGACATATAGAAAAATAACTGGTAGGAAATTGAAAATTTAAATATGTGGTTTTAAGTAACAAGTTAGGTAAATTCTAAACCTTTTTAAGATTCTAGAATTATGTTCAACATACACTAACTAAAAAAAACAACACAATTGAAAAAACTACTACCACATATAATAACTACTCACTAAACACAAATACATCACAGTAGGTGTATGAAACAAAGCACAACATAATAAAAACTAACAGTCTCTATAATCACAACTTAAAAAAGAAAAAAACTATAGAATACCAGTACCAACAGTAGTTCATAACAACACATAAAATAAAAAGATAAAATAAAACTAAAGATCCAAACTAATCATCACCCTCTTCTTCATCACCATGGTCACTACGCCAAATAGTTGTAAACTCATATGGTGGATATTTGGGGTACTGATGAAATACTCCATCCCAATTACCTCTATTGAGACACTCCATAGCTATGTTGTATTCCTCCTAATAATCACTTTGTCTCTTCATGTATCCATCCATATGCTCTGGAAAATGCTCTAAGTTCAATACCTTATGCGTAATGTAATTGACTTTGTCCAAAATCCTCTGTAATATCTGTGTCTGAGCATCAGATCCATAACTCTGACCCCGTGATGTAGAAGTATGTGAAGTAGAAGCTCGCGAAGTTGAGTCAGCATAACTACTGGAGAACCCACCCTTCTAGCCACAAATAGAATGATGTGAAGAAGAGTTCACATTCAAACTGGTAATGGACATTAGTGGTTGTAAGATCTCCTCCCAGCTATGAAATCTAACTCCAGCCTGCTCGCATAAATAAAAGATCATGCATGTGAATCTCAAACCTGTAGTACTAAAAATGATGGTTGAACTGGTAATAACTCCATGAATCAAAACTCAATAGGCTTGAACTACTGAATGCAATAGTTCAAAGTTGTTCGATCTCGAGTCACTTCACTCAAATGATTTATAGGCAGTAGATGAGCAGAAAAAAATAATGTCTTGTCTTTGCAGTGCGTCCAACTTTGAAGAACAAAAGTTTACTCTTCTTTCATTTGTAATCTTCCATAACCCTCTCCTAACAGTCAAAGATGAAATAATCTCATTTAGCTCCTCCTCAGTAGGACTATAATTTGAATGAAAACACAAATTACTGGGGGCAAATGATAAAACTGATTAATTACCTTAGAAGAAAATGGTACTATCTTCCCCTTCACTATGACTCCTTCATCAGCTTCAAGGAGATTTGTATAGAATCAACTTCCTTGAAAGCGCATCACTGTATCGATCCTGAGCTCTCGAACTGACAAATTTACTTGAATCAAATGAAGCATTCCCCTTGCTTCCCTTCATTCTTGGTGTTATTTTCTAAAAAAATGGATAAATTTTAAAATAAATTCTACATTTCACTCCAAATCACTAAACTAAACACCTAAAATCTTAAACTAACAAATCTATGCATTTTTCATCAATTTTTCTCAAATTTTCACCATGAATAGTGATTTTCAGGTAGCTCTTGAATGTGCTAAGAATACATGGTGAAAATAAAAAATTTTTACGTAGAAGTGAAGCTCTTACCTCTAGAAGATTAAATCTAGCAAATCTGGCTTGAAACCACCAAGAAATCTTCACTTAAGATGATGCCCTAACTCTCCAAATCGTGAAAACTGAAAGTAGGAGATGAAGTCGAGGCTTGATAATGGTATTTTTGGTTCAATTTTTCACTTAAAATCATTTGCAAACTGATTTCCATGAACCAACGCTTAAGATCGAATGGTTTGGTACTTAAGCACCTGTCTCTCTATTTAGGTAGCGCTTAAGCGCGGGTTTTGGTCCTAAGGCGCCAGTGCACTAATTTTGATTTTTTTGCTCTAAGTGAAATGCACGTCTAGCCTAAGCCAACCAACCCTATATGATCTCAAAACACTGTGATAACTATTTCCTCCTCTCTTATTTCTTCTCTTAAGATTCACCAATCTTAACTAATTCAATTCAACACTAAATAACAAAAATTTCACACAAACAAAAAAACACTTATATTCAACACTTATATTCATTCACGAATGATTACAAACACTTTCAAATACATAAATTCTCAATCCAAATAATCTTGGATGAGAAAATACCTAAACATAATACTAGATCTTAATAAAATAAAACTCATATTAAAACACTTAACATTAACAAACAATACACACAAACACTAAATCACAAACTTAATTCCACTCTCTAGTTGATGGACCAAATTTTGTCCTATCTTTAGTCTCTCCTTCAACATTTGGAATGTATATCTGAAAGAGTGGACGACGATTAATAACTCTAGTTGAATCTTGTTTAATTCACTTATTCTTTAGATACATTGCCTTGTCAGCTTCTTCTATAAAACTGGTATGGCTAAACTGCATCTTAAATTGCCATCCTATATGATCCAGATGTGTGTTAACTCCATCACTTTCGCTTCAATTGAAGCCACGTTACAATCAAATTTTGCAATTTTCTCTGTTATTCCTTCCATACTAACGGCTAGGAAATCATTATATATCTATTGCACACTCTGACTAATAAACTTCTTTCTTGTTACTTCCGCCTTCTTCAAATCACTCTCTCAACATGACATTTTCCAAAACTCCTCTCTTTTTCCTTAAAATTTAGGGTTAAATGGAGGTGTGGTGAAATTTCAACTCATACCCTTCTATTTATAGGCTCTAAACCTCTCCTAAAACTTCTTAGCACATACTAGAACCATCTTCCACGTTCAAGCTAACCAATTCACAGTTTATACTTCTAAAAACCAAATTTAGCACATGTTTTTAAACTGCGACACTTAAACACCAGTGCTCAATTTAGCACAGGTCAACTTAACGTCCAAACATTCATTCTACATATCTAAGTCATCTTTTAAGGTCTTAAAATAACCACTAACTCATTATATGGTCAAAATACTACTATAATTTTATAAATCACACGCGTCAACATAAAAAAAAACAAATGCACAGATAACTATGGGGTGCCTCCCAGAGAGCGCTTGGTTCAACGTCGTCAGCCCGACATCGCAAGTACTTATTCTTTTGCTTATTTTGGTTGACCCAACATCAGAAAATCATTCAATTTAAGTTGGTCAACTAAAAAGTAGGATTTCATCCTGTGACCATTCACTTTAAATATTTTAACAATTTTAGGATCTTTGATTTCCACAGCTCCATAAGGATAAAAATTCATCACAACAAATGGGTCCATCCACCTGAATTTAAGTTTTCTGGAAATAATCTTAACCTTACAATATAAAACAAAACTTGTTGCCTTGGCTGAAAATTTTTTGTAAGAATCCTCCGAGCAAGCCACATCTTCATTTTTTTTGTAAATTTTAGCACTTTCATAAGATTCATTCATTATCTCTTCAAGCTCATTTAATTACATTAATCTTTTCTCACCACCATCTTTCAAATTATAATTAAATTTTTTAATCACCCAATATGCTTTATGCTTAAGTTCAACTGGTTAGTGACACACTTTCCCAAATATTAGTTTATATGGGGACATTCTTATAGGAGTTCTTTATGCAGTCCTATAAACTCACAAAGCATAGTTAAGTTTAGCTGACCAATCCATTTTAGTTGGATTTAAAGATTTTTCCAATATTCTTTTAATTTCACGATTAGATAATTCAGTCAAACCACTTGCCTGAGGATGATAAGCATTAGCAATTCTATGGTTTATATGATATTTCCTTATTAACTTATCCATCATTGCATTTCTGAAATGACCTCCCCGTCAGTTATGATCACTCTCGGCCTCCCAAATCTTCAAAATATATTCATCCTTAACAACTTTGCAACACTTTGAGCATCACATCAAGGTAAAGCAAATACCTCTATCCATTTAGATACATAGTCTATTGCTAACAACATATATATAAATTTCTGAAAGATGGTATAGTTGGTCCAACGAAATTTAATCCCCAAAATAAAATATCTCAACTTCTAACACATAATTGAGGGGCATCTCATTCCTCCTAGAAATATTTCCTACACATTGACATCGATCACAAGTTTTGATATAAGCATTAACATCACTAAAGATTGTAGGACAATAAAATCCAGATTGTAAAATATTTTATGTTATTTTATCAACATCTCCCAAAAAATATGAATTATGATATTTTATGATAATTTCATAAGTTTCTTCTAAAGTTGCACATCTTCAAATAAAAAGATCATTTCCTTGTTTATATAAAAATGGGTCATCCCAAAAATAAGTCTTAGCTGCAGATATAAATTTCCTCTTTTATTGGTATGTCATTCCATAGGGTATAATATCACTAACAATGAAGTTCACAATGTCGGCATGTCATGGAACCCACCACTCACTAACATTGAACAATTCTACATCTGAAAAATGTTCATTAAATTTTTTTTTTCAAAATAAAGTGGTTTTTCTAATTCAAGCCTAGAAGAATGATCAGTAATTTGATTCTCAGTTCTCTTTCTATCTGTGATTTCAAAGTCAATTTATTATAGAAGAAGAATCTATCTTATAAATCTTTGTTTTGCATCCTTCTTTTTCATTAAATACTTAATAGCAGAATGAATTGTTTGCACTATACATTTAGTTCCAATTAAGTATGATCTAAATTTATCAAAAGCATATACTTATGCTAATAACTCTTTCTGAGTTGTGGTATACTTAATTTGAGCTTCATTAATAGTTCTATTAGCATAATAGATAACTTTGAAAATAATATCATGCTTTTGTCCTAAAACAGCTCCAATTGCATAATCACTAGCATCGCACATTAATTCAAAAGGTTTTTCCCAATCTGGTGAATTAATAATTTGGGCAGTGACTAAATTTTCTTTTAATAATTCAAAAGCTTTTAGGCACTCTTTATCAAAATTAAAATATACATCTTGTTCAAGTAAATGGCATAAAGGCTTAGCAATTTTTTGAAATTCTTTAATATAATGCCTATACATTCCAACATGTTCTAAAAAACTCATAATTTCCTTCACACTTGTTGGGTGAGGTAAATTAGTGATCACTTGAATTTTGGCAAGGTCTAATTCTATATTATTTTATGAAATTTGATGTCCCAAAACTCATCCTTCTGTTACCATAAATTGACATTTTTCACAATTAAGGACTAATTTTGTATCTTCAGATTGCTTAAGAACTTTTGATAGACGTTCTAAACATAATTCAAATGAAGTTCAAAACACTGAAAAATCATCCATAAAAAACTTAAATCGCTTTCTCAAGTAAATCACAAAAAATAGTCGTCTTGCATCTTTGAAATGTAGCAGGTGCATTACATAAACCAAAGGGCATTCTTCTAAATTCAAATGTACTAAAAGGACTGGTAAAAGTTGTTTTCTCTTGATCCTCGGGAGCTATTTGTATTTGGTGATAACCAGTATATCCATCCAAAAAATAAAAGTATTTATGCCCAGCTAGTCTATCCAGATTTAGAAAGGGTAGTGGAAAATGATCTTTCAAAGTGGTGAGATTTAACTTTCTATAATTAATGCATATTTGCCATCCTATGACTTGTCTTATTGGTATTAACTTATTGTGGTTATTCAAAGTCACAGTCACTCCTCCATTCTTAAGAACGCAGTGAATTGGACTAACCCATGCACTAACTGAAATAGGGTAGAAAATTCCAACATCTAACCTCTTTAGAATTTCTTTCTTAACAACTTCTTTCATAATAGTATTCAATCTCCTTTTAGGATCAGCCTTGGGTTTGCAATTCTCTTCCATATAAATTTTATGAAAAATAATTGATGGATTGATTCCTTTTATATCAGCAATTATCCATCCAAATTCTTTCTTATAACTCTTTAAAGCTTTCATCAAACTCTCTTCTTATTCTCTAGTTAATTTTGAGGAAATTATAATAGATAATTTTGAGGAATCACCTAAAAAGGCATACTTCAATTGTTCAAGGAGTAACTTAAACTCAAGCTCAAGAGGTTTTTCAATTGATGAACAAAAAAATGTTTCTTTTTCTGTTGTGTCCAAAACTTAAAAAATTTCTGGAACATAATTTGAATCTTCCTTATATAAATCTTCATTTTATCCAATTCCTTTTCTTGCTCATGTTCTAACTCTTTCATCTCAGATTTCTCTTCGACTCTCTCTTCATAAGTTATTTTTCATAAGTTATTTTTAAATGACATTCACTTAAGTATCTTATAACATTCATTCTATAACATTCATCATCTTTATCATTTGCAGGGTATTTTATTGATTCAAAAACATTAAATGTAATTGTTTGATCATTGACGCGTATAGTTAATTCTCCTTCATGCACATCTTTCATTGCTCTTCCTGTTGCTAGGAAAGGTCTCCCCAAAATGGTAGGTATCTCCTTATCTTCGTCCATATCTAGCACAATGAAATCAACAAGAAAGATAAATTGATCCACTTTCACTAGGACATCTTCTATAACTCTTTTAGGATAGGTTATTGATCAATCTGCTAACTACAAAGTTACAGTAGTAGGGGTTACTTCTCCTAATCCCAATCTTTTAAATATTTATAATGACATAAGGTTGATGCTTGCTCTTAAATCACATGAAGCTTTTCTATAAAATTTGTCTCCTACTGCACATGGAATTGTGAAGCTACCAAGATCCTTAAGCTTTTCAAGAAGCTTTTTTTGAATTATAACACCGCACAGCTCACTAAGTAGAATAGTCTCATTATATTCAAACTTTATTTTCCTGTTAAAAATATCCTTCATAAACTTCACCTAGCTTGGCATTATTAGAGCTTTGGCAAATAAAATATTAATTGTAAGTTTCTTAAAAATTTCTAGAAATTTTGTAAATTGCTTATCTAACCTTTGTTATCGAAACCTCTGAGGAAATGGAGGTGGTGATTTTTCCAAATCAACTTTAAGTGGAGAAATAAGTCTCTCTAAACCTTTCAGAGCATCCTCTTTTGGTTCTTCAACCTATTCTTTCTCTATTTTAGTCTCTTTTTAAACTCTACCTTCCAATCTTCTTCCACTTCTGAGTTGAACGACTTTTACTTGCTCTTTATTCTAGTCTTTCAAATTTATTTTTGTATTACTAGAAAGTGTTCCTTAGGATCTATTACTTAATGAATTTTTTATTTGTCCCAATTGATTCTTAATATTTATAATTGTAACTCCTTGATTTTGTAACTGACTTCCCATTTGTAACACAATATCTTCTATAGACAACTTCTTCTCCTTAAATTATGGATTACTGTTAAAACCTATAGGATAAATAGGTCTATAATTATTATTCCCTTGGTTGTTCTAGTTTTCGAATGGTTTTACTTGATTGTTTCCATATTGCTGATTATTACCACCCGAATTATTGTTCCAGTTAAAGTTTGGATGGCTCTTCCAACCTGGGTTATAATAGTTTGAATTTGGGTTATTTTGCTTATGGTTTATGGCATTCAAAGTCTTTAATGATGCTTGAGAATCCATCATTTAGCTTAATGAATTATGTTCAATCATAGAAATTGTTGAGAGACATTCATTCCAATTGGTCTAACTTTCTTGAAATTATTGCAACTTGATTTGCTAGCATGGCAAAAACATCATTTTTGTGAATATTGGCCACTTTCTTAAGATTTACCCTTTCATAAGGCAATTGAAAATTATTTGTAGCGATCTTTTTAATTAAAGCATATGTGTCATGAAATTTTTTTGAAATCAATTAACCACGAGCAGTGGCATCGATAATAGATCCAAGAGATCCAGCTAATCCATTATAAAAACTTTGAATTATTAACCAATGTGATATAGCATAGTGTGGACACTTTCTTAAGTGTTATTTAAATTGTTCCCATGCTTCATAAATATATTCCCCTTCAAAATGACAAAAAGATGTAATAACATTTATAAGCTTCACCGTTTTTTATGGTGGAAAAAACTTAACAAGGAATTTCTGTGCAAAATCACTCTAAGTTCTTATAGATTCAGGCGATAATGAATGTAACCATATTTTAGCCTTATCCCTCATCGAGAAAGGAAATAATCTAAGTCTGATAGCATCATTTGATACACCATCATATTTAAATATAACACACTATTCTAGATAATTTGCAAGATGTAAATTTGGATCTTCAGTTGGTGCTCCCTCAAACTGATTATTTGATACTATTTGGATGATAGCAAATTTAAGCTCAAATGAATTAGCCACTACAATGGGTTTTTGATTTCTACAATGAAGGTCATCCACCGTAGGGTTTGCATAATCTCTTAAAGTTCTAAGCACTTCAACATTTTCATTATTTTGATTTGCCATTTCTTAAAATTTTTTAGTAATTTTTAATTTTTTTAATTTTCTAATAGTTCTTTCTAATTCAGAATTGTAAGGCACAAGTCCTGTGGAACCTGAACTAAGCATACATTACTGTAAAACACCTTAAATAAAATAAAATAAAAATAAAAACATACAATCAAGAACTTTATATAAAACAACACTACAATATTCTTAAAATAAATCTTAAAGTAAATAAGACTTTGTAAAAATAGAAATTTTGCTCTAAAAACTTCTTTTGAAAATTTTTTTTATTTTCCATATTTTTTCCCGGCAACAACACCAAAAGCTTGATCACAACTTTCTATGTATTTGTAAAATACGATGTATGCAATTATATGCTTAATTTCCTTAATAGTTATTCTTAATTTGAAGAAAAGCTAAAAACTTGATCCTGAGTAAAAGCTAAGTAATTTTTCAACTATGAATCATAGAAAAAAACAATTATAATTTTAAACATGGGATGCTACTCAAGTATATGTATCATTATCAAGTAATATAAAATTTTCTGATTAAGTCTCGAATATCGAACCCATAGGAAAAAATAACTATATGGCTTTTAGAAATTTTAGATGACAAAAATCTACTTAGCAAAATACTCTTACCAAAAATTAAGATGCTAAAATATGAATGCAAACTCGATTCCTTCTGTAATTTTTGGTTTGTGAAAATAAAGTAAGCAATTAATTAACTTAACTATATAGTTGGAAGATGAAGGCGATATAAATAAAATATCTTTTTTTTTTATCGTGAATCAATAATAAGTAGAGAAGTTCTATTGTGGAAGTATTCTAAATGTGATATGCCAAATAGAAGTAATAATATTTTTTACCCTTACTAGAGATGCTATAAAAAATATTATCTGATTTAAAGTTTGAATAGTCTTGAAGGCCAACTAGGCAGGGAAGATACTAGCCCTCACTCTAGACTTCCCTCTTCTCCTTCCACTTGGGGGCTAACATATCGTATCAAAACCTAAAAATTATAAATCAAATCGAAGGCTTTAGCCATTCACTCTAGTGTTCTCTAATTCTACACCTTTGAAAAGCTTATTTCCTTATTTATTTGCACTCAACCCCATGAACTACATTCTCGTCCATAAAATCAATATGTGATTATAACCATTTTTTGATTGAGATAATACAATCTCAAATCTTACATGTTCTCACAAAAGGTATTAACATCTTAATTAGCTATATCAAGAAGTAAATGAAGTGCAAGGTTTCAAATCATCACAACTTCTTCCAACATTGAAGACTAATACTTCACACAACTTCCTTTCAACACATAATCAGTTTTCATTTTAAGGAAAAAGTTAAAGTAAATTACTCATAGTCCATGGAGAAAACACAACCATACATGAGTTTAAAAGTAAAAAATATGTACACAAACAAGAAGTCCAAATTAAAAGAAAGTGTAGTCACATAGATAAACACTTATCTCAAATCCTCTCCACCAAATGTCTTGAATTTCCTTCAAATTCTCTTCCTTCACTAATAATACAAACTAACACTTCAAAATAAAAGGAAAAGTTGTAGGCGGTGGTGGCGGTGGCGGCGTCGACTTAGATGGATGGTGGATGTAAATTTGATGGTTGGCTGGCCTCCTCTCTTTGAAAATTTAAGTCTTTTCTTATAAAAATCCAATAAGTGCCTTGGTGTCTCTTCAAAAAGGTGTCTCCATTCAATGAATCTTCTAAAAGTTGCCCCCTCAAAAGCCAATTGAATGAATTTTTGTGTCCATAAGCTATTACTCATGTTTTTACCAAGTGTTGCTTCAAACATCTCTTCAAAAATCCATTCAAATTAAATAATTCATCTCATAACTAATTTTGGCACTTAAGCGTGGGGTACCTGACACTTAGGCACTGCTCCTCTAGCGCTTAAGCGCCAATTCTGTGTGCTTAGGTGCCCCAATTTATTTTTGCACCTTTCTTTATTTTTACTCCAAATTTAACTCTTTTTCACTCATTTTAGCAATTTTCATCCATTTGATTGTACCTAAGAGATAAAAATACACAAATACCTTTCATTAAAATGCAATATCTCATTAGTGCCACTTAGCACTCCACCTAGGCTTATGGGCACCAGCTAATCAGAGCTTGAGGCCTCCCCATCGGCCTCTTCTATGAATCTTCCTCTCATAGCTAAGCATGGAAGAAGATCAAATTGCCTGGGGAGATTCTGCCAAAGTCACTTCAAAGCTTCTCCTAACCTCATTGAGTTCAACTCCACTGTCCTTAGCCTCTCATTCCCACTGTCTAAGGCTAATTTCTTCTTGGAAATCTAGTGTAGTTTTCTATCATTCCATAAACCTCCACCAATCTTCAAATTGGTTTGCTTTTGAGCTTCCCCATAGCATAACATGAAGTTCCCAAGTATAAGACCCATCCTATGAGCCCTCTACACCAAACCTAGATCAAGGCCACACCACATGTTGTTTAAACTCATATCAAGACCCCAAACCAAAGGAAGGTGGCACTTTAAGCACGTTCATAGGACTTTAAGGAAGCTTCTACAACCACTCAATTGAGGCTTCAGCTTGGGCAAAGGTATAACTAAAAATCCTTAATTTTTTGCTTAATTTCATCAGTCATAAAGTAGACTTGTATTTCATATTCATGTGACCATATAAATAGGTTTGTCTGATCTAGATGAAGGTGTAGTAATAAATCCCAAGTGATTTGATTAAGTATCGAGTAAAATTTTAGATCTAGAAGTTGGACAGTTCTTGGGTTGAGTCTATTGGGGATAATGAACGGATGTCGTTCATTTTCTTATGTATCGAATGGACACTACACATGAAGCTGGACAAGGAGATGAAGCGGTAAAGGCAGAACACATCACTGCTGACTCAAAAGGCATTGATGAATGGGAATGCGACTCACGGCATTTTGGATATGCAAAAATGAGTTGGCACCACATGGATAATTCGGAAATTAAGCCTATTTTGATTTAAAATTCAAAAAATTTTAAAAATCATAACTTGGTGTAGAAAAGTTATAAAAATAAAATAAAAATACCCCTGTGCTAAGTGAACATAGGAGGATATTATGGATAAAAATTAAAATTATTTTTCAATTTTTTTTAATTAAATACTCCAGAGCTTTTCTTAATTTTAATTAATTAAATATTAGTCACCAAGGCATGAAATTTAAAGAGTTAAATCCTCATGTGATTAGGAGTTTTCTCTGATTTTTCTAAAATTAGAGAACACCCATAAGATTGAAAGCCCATAGTGATCAAGGAGGGTTGCATGTATTCTGACTCAAAAAGCGGCGCTGAATGGTAGCGTGACACGCAGAGATTTGGAGCTGCCTAAGATGAGTTGGTGCTGCATGGATAAGTAAGAAATTCAGGCATTTTTTTGTTTAAATAAATTCAAAAACTTTAAAAAATCATAACTTACTGTAGAAAATAATAAATTTAAAATAAAGATACTCCCGTGCTCAGTTAACAGAGGAGAATTTTATGGAATAAAAATTAAATTATTTTTTAATATGTTTTATTTTTAATTAATTAAATACTCTAGAGATTTTTTTAATTTTATTTAATTAAATATCAGTCACTACGCCATGAAATTTTGAGGGTTTAATCCTCATGTGATTGGAAGCTTTCATTGATTTTTCCAAAATCAGAAAACACCAATAAAATTTAAAGCCCCACATTTCTATGTTAGGTTGTTTTATTTTATTTAAATAATTCATAAAAATTAAAACATAAATCAAAAGAATATGAGACTTATTTTGGTATGTTCACTGTGGTCAGAAAACCATAGGAAAAATAGAAAATGGGCTTACATAATTATGTGTATTATCTTATGTAATTAAGTCACTAAAACAAATAAATAACAAAAAAAATATAATTCAAAAAATCACAAAAATTCATCCACATTGATGATAATAAATATATTAAGCCTCTATAAAAATTTGAAACCCATTTGAAGTGAATTAAATGTCAAAAACAATTTTTCTAGGTAAATGAGATTTTTAAACTTATAATAAATAAAATATTATTAAGGATATTATGAAAAAGAAGTTTGGAGTGATCCTTGTGACTAGCAGCACTCAAGGAATATAAAATTGGTGTTAAAATAAGTAATTTATTTTTTAGATAATTTTCAATTTAAAAATAAATAAAAATAATTAAAAGTAAAAAAAATACAAAAAAGCACCAAAATATTACAAATCGTTCATTGATCACTTGGGACCACATAAAACATTTTCCCTAATTTTCATAATAAAATTATGTATTTTTAAATGTTTAAAATGCATTTTCCTTGATTTTTCATTAAAATAATTACAATAAATAAAATAAAAATCATGAAAATGAAAAGGGTTAAAAATCATGAAAATGAAAAGGGTTACCAAATATCTAAGCAAGTTTGGAGTGAATTGTGAGGAGATTGAGTGACTCAAAGGAACTTGAAGGATTGCTTGAAAGAGTTTACGGATAAGTGGTGTACTTAATTTATTTTACTTTATCTTGTCATATAAACTTTTATTTTTCTATAAATCCATGTGTTGTTGTTTCTTCCCCAATAGTTCTAAGTAGTTTCCTATATCTCTCTCCTTGAAATGAAGAATAATTATGTGTAGTAATGTAATTTAGAAGAAGTGCTTTTTAAATTCTATAAATTGTGGTGATTCAAACTCTATGCATCATTTACTTGTCAATTTGAACAATTGATTTGTTAAAATTTATTGTAAACTCTATGCTAGTATGTTGACCTGAAATGGGTTATGCTCCAACATAGTAAGAATCACATTTTTGTCTCTTTTATGAGATATCAATCCTGTGGTTAAGTGTAAATAAATAGGAAAACAAGTTTTGATGGGCGTAGAATTGGATATTCTAGGGTAACAGACTAAAATCCCTAATTTGGTCCAGATATTTGGAAAGTAAAGCGAGATGTTAGCCCTCAAGTGAGGGAAGTCAGAACTCTAGAGTGAGAGCTAGTATCTTCCTAGCCTGACTATGAGTTGAGGGACCAAACTCTGGATTAGCCAATGTTCTTTATACACTTGACTGAGGGTAAGGAATAAAATTTCCCCTACTTGGCATAATACCTTTGTTATATTTTAATTTTTTTTTCCTACACTAATTATAAACTCATTGCAATGGGAAGGATGTTTTATGCAAATTTGAACTCTTTATACATTATTAGCTTAGAGCAGAGGTAACTTTGAATTTTAAAACCTTTTTAAATAGGTCTTTCTCTGACATTTACATTTGCTTAACATACTGGCATTCCTTCACTAATATAGGATTAGACATTTCCCAAAAACTTGTGATCATTTCCTATATAAGTTTTTCTACAATTAATAGTAAGTTTTATTAAAATCAATTTTCATAAGAGTTTTGGCTTTTTCCTGTGAGATAGATAGTGAGGTTCTTAAAGAAAATCCTATACTACATGAAATAATATGCATACTTATGTTGTACCCCTAGTGTGTAAATCCTTTTTATCATGTTTATATAATATTTAATTTTTTACTCTAGCCACTAAATAAAAATTGGGTTAAGATTTTGCACATATCTTTGAAATTAAATAATCGCGTAACTGCAAGTCTGGTCAAGTTTTCGGCGCCGTTGTTAGGGATAATTAGCAATGAAAACTTTTTGACTTGGTAAAATCTTAATTTTTAATTGTATAAAAAGAAGAAGATATATTTACTGTTTTAGTTAGTTTGTTTTGCTTGTTTTAATACTTATCTTTAAAAAGTGTATTCATAATGTAGGATCTAAAGGTTTAGCACCTTACGATTCTGTGTTAGAGCAAACTATTAAAAAAATTAGAAAACAAAAACAATTTAATAATTTTCATGAAATGACAAATACTAGACATAATAATTTAGAAAATCAAGTTGATGAAAATGTACTAAAACCAATAAGAGATTACGTTAACCTTACGGTAGATAAGATTCATCAAAGTATACAAACTTCTACTGTAGAAGATAACACATTTCAATTAAAACCTACTATCATTTAGATGGTACAAAATAACTAATTTTAGGGAACTCCCTCTGAAGATCCTAAATTACATCTTGCAAATTTCTTAAACTTTGTACTACATTTCAGTATAATGATGTTTCCAATGATGTTGTTAGACTTATGCTCTTTTCTTTTTCCTTAAGGGATAAAGCTAAAATGTGGTTAAACTGATTAGGAATTGGATCTACAAGAACTCGGGGTGAGGTAGCGCAAAAATTCATGGCTAAGTTTTCTCCACCATGAAAGACTGCTAAGCTTAGAAATGATATTACATTTTGTATCAGTTAGAAGAAGAATCAATATACAAGGCTTAGGAGAACTTTAAAAAACTTCTTAGGAAGTTTTTACACCATTCTTTCTCTGATTTGTTAATAATTCAAAAATTTTATAATGGGTTAGTAGGACCTCTGAGATCTATTATTGATACAGTTGCTCGTAGATCATTAATGTTACAACCTTTTGATGAAGCATATTCTTTAATTGAAGAAATGACTGCGAATAATTTTTAATGGCCTTCTGAATGTGTAAATCCTAAAATAATAGTCAAGGTTCATTATTCTGACACAATTTCTTTGTTAACATCTCAAGTAGCTGTAATATCAAGAAAGCAAGATCAATTACGACTGAATTTATCTTAAACACCTCAAGTGAATGCGGCAAATTCATTTGGACAAATGATTGGTTCCAACATTCCAACATTTATGACTTTGAATGCAATTAACAATGAACCTAATAACCCTTTCTTTAACTATTATAACCTAGTTTGGAAAAACCACCCAAACTTTAATTGGAATAATAATTTTGGTGGAACTAACCAATAATGGGGAAACAATCAAACAAAACCATTAGGAAACGGGAACAACTGGGGTAGTACTAACTATAGATCAACTTATCATCTTGGATTTAATAACAATCAACAAATTAAAGAGAAAAAGTTGTCTATAGAAGAACCAGTGTTACATATGGGAAATCAATTACAAAGTAAGGAGCAACAATTATAAATATGGAAACACCCTTAGCAATAGGCCTTAGGGAAGACTTCCTAATAATACTGAAGTTAATCCTAAAGACTAGAATAAAGAACCAGTTAAAGCGGTCCAATTAAGAAGTGAAAGGGAATTGGAGATGAGAATTTAGAAAGAGATTGAAGTTTTGAAAGAGAGAAATGAAATCGAAAAGTCTGATGAATATATTCCTCAAAAGCTACAAAAACTTATTTCTTCAATGAAGATCAATTTAAAATGACCACCACCTCTATTTCCTCAGAGTATTCGATAATAGAAATTGGATAAACAAATTTTAAAATTTATTGAAATATTTAAGAAGTTAACCATTAATATTCCATTTGTTAAAGCTATGGAACAGATACCAAACTATGTAAAGTTTATGAAGGATATTCTTAATAATAAGATGAAGTTTAAAGATAATGAGACTATTTCCCTTAATGAAGAGTGTAGCACAATAATTCAGAAGAAACTTCCTCAGAAACTAAAATATCTTGGTAGCTTTACTATTCCATGTGCAATAGGAGATAGATTCTATGGGAAAGTATTTTGTGACTAGCATTTACCTTATGCCTCTATCTAATTTTTAAAGGTTGGGCTTAGGAGAGATTTATCCCACTTATATAACTCTTTCGTTAACTAATAAATCAATTAATTACCTGAAGGTGATTATAGAAGATGTATTAAAAAACGTTGATAAATTTATCTTTTCTGTTGATTTCATATTATTATTAATGGAGGAATATAAGGAAATCCCACTCATTATAAGGAGACATTTTCTTGCTACTCGAAGAGCTATGATAGATGTAAAAAAAGGGGAGATAACCATGAGATTCAATGATCATAAAGGGACATTTAATTTATCAAAATCAATGAAATATCCAGGAAGAGAGGATGAATGTTTTACAATGGAACTTATCAATCAACTGAGTAGCAACCACTTCAAGTAACACTATGAAGATAAATTGGAACAACAAGAAATTGAGATTTAGGAAGATATAGATTTGAATGATGAAAAGATTAATGAGCATACAAATTATGTTCAGGAAAATTTTGAGTTGTTAGACATGAGTGAAAATAAAAAACCTTTTAGTCCTTCGATGGAAAAACCACCTAAATTAGAGATGAAAGTGTTACATATACATTAAAGTATGCATTTCTAGAGAACTCATTTACATTACCTGTTATATTATCCTCAGACCTTATTAAAGATCAAGAACATGACATAATGGAAAATTTAAAGAAATATAAAAATGTTTTTGGATGGACGATAGATGATATTAAAGAAATCATTCCTTCAATTTGTATTCAACAAATTTTAATGGAAGAAAATTGTACACTGAAGGCTGATCCTTAGAGGAGACTGAACTTTATAATGAAAGAAGCTGCTAAGAAAGAAATTATAAAGTAGTTAGATGCTGGAATTTTTTATCCTATTTTAGATTATGTTTGGGTTAGTCCTATCCACTATGTTCCTAAGAGACGAAGAGTGACTGTAGCTATTAATGAAAAGAAAGAATTAACTCCAACTTGATAAGTCCCTGGGTGGTGAATCTGCATTGATTATAGAAAACTAAATCTAGTCATTTGGAAAGATCACTTTCCTTCACCTTTTCTGGATTAAAGGTTATACAGGCCAGCGGGACACATATGTTTATGCTTTTTGGATGGATATACCAATTATTACAAAATTCCTATAGCTCCTCAGGATCAAGAAAATACCACATTCACAATTCCTTACAGGACTTTTGATTTTATAAGGAAGACTTTTGAATTATGCAATGCACCTGTAGCTTTTCAAAAATGTATGATATCCATTTTCTACAATTTAATAGATAAATGAATAGAAGTTTTTATGGACGACTTTTTAGTGTTTTGTACTTCATTTTAATCATGTTTAAATAATTTAGAAAAGTACTAAAACATTGCAAATAAATAAATGTGATTCTCAAATAGGAGAAATGTCAATTTATGGTTGCAGGAGGAATTGTACTTACACATAAAATTTTTGAGAAAAGTATGGAATTACATCCAACAAAAATTCAAGTTATTGTTAAACTACCTCCTCCCACTATAGTGAAAGGAATTAGGAGTTTTTTAGGACATGCAGGTTTTTACAAGTGATACAGTAAAGATTTTTCAAAGTTACTAAGCCTCTATAAAAAATTTTAGAAAAAGATGCCTTACTTGATTTTAATCCGGGGAGCCTAAATGCCTTCAAGTTATTAAAAGAAGAATTAATCACTACTCCTATTATTATTTCACTCGATTGGGAAACCATTTAAGTTGATGTGTGATGCAAGTAATTATGTTATTGTGGCTTTTTTGGGACAAAAATATGATAAAATTTTCAACGAAATATAAGATGCTAGTAAAACTCTTAATGAAGCTTAAATTAATTATACTACTACGAAAAAAGTGTTATTAGAAATAACATATGCCTCTGATAAATTTAGGTCTTATATTATTGGAACTAAAAGTATAGTGCATACAAATCACTCTGCTATTAAATATCAGATGTTGAAGAAGGATGTAAAACCAGGGCTATTCATATAAGTCCTTCTGATACAAGAATTTGATTTGTAGGTTGTAGATAGGAAGAGAAAAGATAATTAGATTGTTAATCATCTATCTAGGCTTGAACCTGAAAATTCATATTATATTGACAATGAAATTAATGAATATTTTCCTGATGAAAAATTATATACTGTAACAGAAGGATGTGTTCCGTGGTATGTCGACATAGTTAATTACGAAGTTAATCACATTTTACCCCATGGTTTCACATACCCCCAACAAAGCAAATTTAAGCATGATGTAAGATCATACTTCTGGGATGAAACATATCTATATAAATAATGTAAGGATCAATTATTAAAATATGTGTACATATAAAAGAAACTCAACAAATTATTCAGAAATGTCATGATTCTGATTTTGGGGGACACTTTGGGACTGATAAAAGTGGATATAAAATTTTACAATATAGATTTTATTGGCCTATAATATTTAGAGATGTTAATAATTATATAAAAATATGTAATCAATGTCAAAGGCTAGGTAATATTTACAGAAGAAAAGAAATGCCCCCTCATTATTACTTTAGAGGTTGAATTTTTTTTTTTGTTTGGGGTATAAACTTTATGGAACCATTTATACCATCTTTCATAAATATATACATATTAGTTGATGTGGACTATGTTTCAAGGTGGATAAAAGCTATAGCTTTACCTCAATGTGATGCTCAAAGTGTTGCAAAATTTTTAAAAAGAAATATTTTTAGTAGATTTTGATGCCAAGAGTAATAATTTCAGATGGGGGAAGTCATTTCAATAATAATAAGATTGAAAATTTAGTAAAAAAAATATGGTTTTAGACATAGAATTGCCACTGCTTATCATTCTTAGACAAGTGGTCTAGCATAATTATCTAACCAATAAATTAGAAGAATTTTATATAAAACTATAAATCCTAATAAGATGGATTGATCTGATAGACTGTATCGAGTATTATGGGCTTATTGGACGACATATAAAACTCCTACCATATAAACTCATATTTGAGAAGGCTTGTCACTTACTAATAGAATTAAAGTATAAAGCTTGTTGAGCTATAAAAGAATTTAATTTTAACTTGAAAGAAGCTGGTGAAAGACAATTATTGCAATTGAATGACCTTGAGGAAATTGGAAATGAATCTTATGAGAATGTAAGGATTTATAATGAAAAGTAAAAATTTTGGCATGTTCAAAAGATTTTAGTAAAGAATCTAAAACTTAGATAAGAAGTTTTACTATACAATTCAAGATTGAAATTATTTCCTAAGAATTTAAAGTCTAGGTGGTTGGAGCCATTCATTGTAATAAAAGTTTATCCTTACGGTGTTGTGGATATCAAGAATCCAAAAAATGATAAAATTTTCAAAGTGAACGGACATAGGATGTAACCTTACTTTGATGGGTTAGATCTTTATCTAATGAAATCCTAATGTTGGGTCAACCTGAGTAAGATGTGGATACATTTGTTTGACAATGTTAAACCAAGTGCTTTGTGGGAGGAAACCCATAATTATCAGAATGAATTGAGATTAGTTGCTTTAAATTTTTTTGTGTGTATTTTCTTAATTGATTTTAAGATTCATGCAATTGTTGTTACTACTTAAAATAATTTAATTAATGACTTAGGAAAGGTTAAGACATTTATTTTGACCTTTGGCAGACCAGTGCTTTATTGCGCACAGGGGCCTAGGAGTCGAAATCTGGCACCTACGTGTTAGTGTACGGAGAGTCTCATGCCTAGGCACCAGAGTACAGAGGGCTTTGCACCTAAGAGCCCAAATTTGGCACTTAGGCACCACATTTACAGGGTCGCAAAAATGGAGCAATATTATAGTTTTTCTGACACTTTTTGCTATTTTAAACCCCCAAATCCTTTAAATGATTTGTTCTTCAACATTTTAGATGATTTGAGAGTGATAGAAGTCTTGAGATTTCATTGGATGACAATAATCATGGATTTCAATGCTTTAGCAAGTTCAACTCTTAGAGTCTATGATCATAAATAGTTCATAAGCAAAGAAGTGTAGAGACTTCATGATAGGACTTTGGAGAAGAAGAAATTGATAAAAATAAAGAGGATTCATCTTAAATAGATGGCAGATTAAGGCATTTATTGTGCAGAAGCTTTGGAAAGTGTTTTCCTACACCTCTGACGCTAGTGTAATCTTTATTGTGAAAAATTTCTATGCAAATCTTCATGGATTAAATCATGGATTAGTATATGTTTGAAGTAAGTTAGTACCTTTCACTCTTGCAAGAATTAAAAAGTTGTTCTTGGTGGACGGAGTGCCAATTTGCTAATTTACTAACTTTACTCTGACTAGAGACAATTTGACTGAGATCTACAGATTCTTAATAGACACTGATGAACATTAGAAATTTAGAAGAAATTCTAAGGTTAGTTTTCCCGCTGTAAGATTAAATTCATCATCCATGCCTTAGCACTTCTTCTTTTCTACCAGATTACTTCCTACCACAAACATCAAGGTAGTAACGAAGGAAAGTGCAATCCTCAATTAATGTATTCAGACAAAAAGACCTTTTGATGTGGGGTGATCCACTTAGATATAATTTGAGACAAATTTTATGGCAAAATTTTGGAGAATAAAAATACACGTGATTGCGGGTTGGGTCAAGTTTTTGTCATCATTTCTAAGGATTGCGACAGACCTTTTTGACCTACAATTTTATTTGAATTATAAATTTAAAAATTATAATTTTTTAAAAAAAGATTAAAAAAATTAGAAAAACTGAAAAAATTTATTAAAATTAAAAATTTTAAAATATATTTTTTTATTTTTGGTGTGCTATTTTATTTTCTGAAATTTTTCACATTATTTATGCATAGTTCTGGATCTAAAAATTTAGTACTTTACGATTCTTAATTGAAACAGACAATTAAAAAATTTTGAAAATAGGGAAGTCTTCATAATTGTCAAGAAATGGCTAACACATCGCAAAATAATATTTAAATTCAAACTGTTGAAAATTATCATTATAATTTACAAAAATATTTAAAAGATTAATCAAATTCTATAGTAGATGAAATTCATTTAAGCTTTCAAACTCTTACTGTAGAGGCTAACTCATTTGAACCTAAACCTTCAATTATACAAATGTTACAAAATAATTAGTTTGGAGGAACACAATCTGAGGATCACAACTTTCATTTAGCAAGATTTTTAGCACTGTTTGATAAATTTAAATATGATGGTGTATCAAATGATGTGGTTAGACTTAGACTTTTCCTTTTCATTAAGGGATAAAGCTAAGATGTGGTTAAATATGTTAGCACCTAGATCTACTAGAGCTTGGAGAGATTTAGCTCAAAAATTTTTGGCTAAGTATTTTCACCTTCAAAACTTGTGATTCAAAACTTGTGAAGCCTAAGCCTAGAAATGATATTATTTCTTTTACTCAGTATGAAGGAGAGTCTATGTATGAAGCTTGGGAAAGATTTAAGGAACTCTTTAGAAAGTTTCCACATCATGTTTTACTAGACTAGTTAATCATTCAAACTTTTATAATGGGTTAGTAGGATCCCTTAGATTTATTATAAATGCTACTAAAGGTTCATTAATGTCTAAATACTTTGATAAAACTTATTCATTAATTAAAGAAATGACTACAAATAATTTTGAATGGCATTCTGATAGAGTAAATCCTAAGAAGGTAGCCAATATTCATGATAACAATGCTATTTCAATGATTGCATGTTAAGTTACTGCATCGTCTAAGAAGATAGCTCAAATTGGAATGAATTTTTCTCCAACACCCCAAATGGTTGAAGAAAATTTAGTAGGACAAAAGATTGATTCTCAGACTTCATTGGAAACTATAAATGTTATCAATAGACCTAGTAACCCACATTCCAATTATTACAACCTAGGTTGGAAAAACCATCCTAACATTAATTGGAACAATAATCCTAGTGGTGGAAGTCAACAATGGGGGAATGTTCAAGTAAAACCTTTAAGAAATTGGGAAAACCATGGTAGTGATAACCTTAGAGCTATTTATCCTCCTGGATTTAATCAACAAGTTAAGGAGAAGAAGATGTCGATAGAAGAAGTGGTGTTATAGATGGGTAATCATTTACAAAGTCAAAGTGTTGCTATTAGAAATATGGAGAATCAACTAGGACAAATTGCTAGTGCACTTAGCTATATGCCTTAGGAAACACTTCCCAATAATGTATAGATCAATCTGAAAGAAAAAAGTAAAAAGCCAGAGCAAGTTAAAGCAGTCCAACTAAGGAGTGAAAATGAATTAAATTTTGGAGAGTTCAAAAAGAGATTGAAATTGAGAGAGAAGTTGAAGAAATTGAAAGACCCGAATCAATTATTCCTAAGCAAGAAGAAACACCTAACTCTCTAACTAAGATTAATTTAGAAAGACCCCCATCACCTTTTCCTCAAAGATTAAAACAACAAAAATTGGCTCAATAATATTCAAAATTTTTAAAATATTTAAGAAGCTTACAATTAATATCCCTTTTGCTGAAGCTTTGGAACATATGCCAATTTATGCCAAATTTATGAAAGAAGTTTTAAATAAAAAGAGGAAGTTTGTAGATTATGAGATTGTTGCACTTAGTGAAGAATGTAGTACAACAATGCAGAAAAGGCTTCCTCAAAAATTAAAAGATCCTGATAGTTTTACCGTACATTATGCAATTAGAGAAAAAATTTTTGGAAAAGCTTTATGTGATTTCGGAGCGAGCATTAACCTTATACCCTATCTATATTCAAAAGGTTTGGTTTAAGAAATATTTCTCGCACTATTGTAACCCTACAATTGGTGGATCGATCTATCATTTATCCGAAAAAGGTTTATAGAAGATGTGCTAGTGTGCTAGTAAAGTGGATAAATTTATCTTCCCTCTTGATTTTATTATATTGGATATGAAAGAAGATAAGGAAATTCTTATTATTTTGGGAGACCTTTCTTTACTACTGGACGAGCAATGATAGATGTGTAAAATGGGGAATTAATCATGAGAGTGAAGGATCAGAAAGTTACATTTAATGTGCTCAAAACAATGAACTATCATGATGAAAAATGTTATAAAATTGATATCATTGATGATATGATTGTTAAGCATTTCAAAACAAATGTAAAGTATATTGGATCAAAAAGATGAAGTCATTTCATAACAAAAAAAATAAGAAGCTGAGACTGAAAGGGATTTTGAAGATGAATCAAATGGGATAATTACTGAGGATTCAAATTATGTTCAGGAAACTTATGAAATTTTAGATACTACTGAAAATAGTGTACCTCTGATATCATATATTAAAAAACCTCTTGAACTTGAGATGAAAGTTTTACCTACTTATCTAAAGTATACATATTTGGAGAACTCATCTATATTACAAGTTATTATATCTCCAAATTTAACTGTAGAACAAGAAGAAAAAATTATTGTAAATATTAAAGAATCATAAAAATACCTTTGGATGAACAAAAGCTGATATTAAAGGAGTTAGTTCTTCAATTTGTATGCATTGAATTTTGATGGAAGATAACCATAAGCCTGAGGTTGATCCTAAAAGGTAATTGAATCTTATAATGAAAGAGTAGTTAAGAGAAGTAGTTAAGAAAGAAATTTTAAAGTGGTTGGATGTTGGGATTATTTATCCAATTTCAAATAGTTCTTGGGCTAGTCTTATTCATTGTGTTCCTAATAAATGAGGAGTGACTGTGGTTGAAATTGAAAGGATTGAATTAATTTTGACAAGGCAAGTTACTAGATGGAAAATCTTTATTGATTATAGAAATTTAAATGCCGCCACTAGAGAAGACCATTTTCCTTTACCTTTTCTGGATCAAATGTTGGACAGACTTGCAAGGCACCATTAATTTTTCTTTTTGCATAGATATTCTTGATACCACCAAATACCTATTGCTCTTAAGGATCAAGAGAAAACAACTTTTACTGCTCCTTATGAAACTTTTGCTTTTAGAAAAATGCCTTTTATACTATCTAATGCCCCCGTAACCTTTCAAAGATGCATGATGCCAATTTTTTGTCATTTAATTGAAAAAAGAATTGAAATTTCTATCGATGATCTCTCAGTCTTTGAGACTTCTATCAATTTGTTTTTATATCATTTAACAAGATATCTAAAATGCTGTGAAGAAATAAGCTTTGTTCTCAACTGGAAAAAATGTAAATTTGTGGTTGCAGATGGAATAGTGTTAGGGCATAAAATTTCTGAAAAATGCATGGAAGTTGATCCACCAAAAAATCAAGTTATTGTAGAATTGCCATCTCCTGCGAGTGTAAAGGGATTAAGAAGTTTTCTATGAAAAGTTGGTTTCTACAGACGTTATAATAAAGCTTTTTCAAAAATTTCTAAGCCTTTAAGTTAAATTTTAGAAAAAGATGCCAACTTTGATTTTAATGATGAATGCCTATATGCCTTCAACTTATCAAAAGAGAAATTAATTAGTGCACCTCTTATTGTTTCACCTGATTGGACAAAACCTATTTAATTAATGTGTGATGCTAGCGATTATGCTATAGGTACTGTTTTGAAATAGAGATAAGACAAAACGTTCAAAGTGATATATTATGTTAATAAAACCCTTAATGAGGCTCAAATTAATTACACTATCACTGAAAATGAATTATTAGTTGTAGTGCTTGCTTTTGCTAATTCAGATTTTATCGTCTTTGAACTAAATGTATTGTGCATAATGATCATTTTGTTATAAACTATTTAATGACGAAGAAGTATGCAAAATCCCAATTAATTAGATGATCCTTCTAATGCAAGAATTTGATTTTCAAGTTATGGATAGGAAGGTTACTAATAATCAAATAGTTGATCATTTGTCATAGCTTGAACAAGAAAATAAAATAGGTTTATATGATGAAATTAATGAGAACTTTCCTGATGAACAATTATACGGGATTAATTAATGAAAAATTTTGTGGTATGTTGATATAATAAACTACTTGGTTTGTAATATTTTACCTTATAGATTAGATAACCATCAAATTAAAAAGTTCATTTATGATTTAAAATTTTACTTTTGGGATGAACTTTATTTATATAAACAATATAATGACTTAATTATTTGAAGATGTGTACCATTAGAAGAAACTCTAGAAATTATTCAAAAATGTAATAAATCAGATTTTGAGGGACATTTTAAAGTGGATAAAATTGCATTTATGATTTTACAAACTGGATTTATTGACCAACTTTATTTAGGGATGTTAATAATTATATAAGGATATGTGATTGATGTCAAAGGGTAGGAAAAATTTCTAAAAGAGATGAAATGTCTCGAAATTTTACTCTTGAAATTGAAATATTTGATGTTTGGGGGCAAGATTTCATTGGACCATTTGTACCGTATTTTGGAAAGATTTATAATTTAATAGCAGTGGATTAGGTTTATAAATGGATTGAAGCAGTTGTTTTACCTCACTATGATGCTAAAAGTGTAGCAAATTTTTTAATAAAGAATATTTTCACAAGATTTGGAATGCCACAAGTTATCATTACAAATGGAGGAAGTCATTTCAGGAATAGGATGATTGATACATAAAATCAAAATTTTTGGATTAAAGATCGTATTGCCACAGCTTATCATCCTCAGACTAATGGTTTAGCAGAAGTATCCAATCAATAAATTAAAGGAATATTAAAAAAATGGTAAATCCTAAAAGGACTGATTTGACTGCTAGACTTGATAATACTTTATGGGCCTATAGGACTGCTTATAAAACACCTATAGGAATGACACCATATTGGCTCATATATAGAAAAACATGTAACTTGGCAGTTGAGTTTGAACGTAAAGCTTACTGAGTAATTAAAGAGTTTAATTATAATTAGAAAGATGCTGGAGAGAAGCAATTACTGCAAGTAAATGAGCTTAATGAATTGAAAAATGAAGCTTATGAAAACACCAAAATTTATAAGGAGAAAAAAATATTTATGCATTATCATAAAATTCTGAAAAGGAATTTTTAGCCCGGGAAAGAAGTATTGCTTTATAAATCGAGATTTAAATTATTTCCATGAAAACATAAATCCAGGTGGTCAAAACCATTTATCGCGGTAAGAACCTATCCATATGGAGTCGTTGATATTGAAGATCTAAAAATTGCAAGAGTGATAAAGGTAAATTGAAACAAATTACAAGCTTACGTAAGTGGAGAGGGTTCTGAATTTGAAGAGATCTTAATGTTGGGCGAAACTTGATTAAAACATTGGTTATGTCGGGCTGACGATGTTAAACCAAGCAACCCATAGTAATTAGTGTGATTTGGATTTGAATTGGTGTTGTGAGGAGTTGTATATAGTGATTGTGAGTCTTAAACAATTTTGGTGGCACAAAATATTATTACAATAAATGATTTGAAGTGTGGAAGAAAGAAATTTTAGAATTGAATATATTGGTTTGGCGATATAACGCCATATTTCGAATAACTCTTTTAAACCACCAAAAATTCTATTTATTGTCTTCTTCCTCTATATAAAATAGCTTGGGATGGGATTTGAAGTATCCTTATGACATTCCTAAATATTTTAAATAAATTTAAGAGTGGGAATTTCCGTACTATTGAGAGATCATGGAGAGTAATGGCAACGGGAGATTTGAAGATAAAAAGTTGGTGCATAAGGATGCCTTAACCTACTTCAATGGATATCTTCCCTTAAATCTAGAGTGACTTATGGACAAACTTGAGAAGATTGAATGTGAGATTTCTCTTCTACATAAAAATTTTGAAAAGTTGTTCCACCAATACCAGCATATGAATTGGCAGTTGAAACTGCAACTCAATAGATTGGTTTATCTTCAACATAGTCAGGTGACTAAGTATAACACCAACAAGTGGATCAATGATAAATTTGCTAAGGAATTTCCTCGTGCTCCTTTTTGGAATTCCTAAGATCAAGTTTTTTTGGTGAGTGGAATGGAGAATGTCATCACTGATCATGAGTGGTCCTAAAAAATGTTTTGTTGTAGATATTTCTATTTTAGTGTTATGTGATTCCATGTAGTGTTCCTATCATATTTGTATTAAGAATTAGTGTTGTTTTTATTATCTTTGTTGTATGAACATCTAATGATGTCTATGTGGTTATGTTGAATGTATTGAACCTATAATTAATATAAGAAAACAAGTTCTATTTTGTTGTAAAAAATTGGCCTTATGTTTTCCTATTGGAATTTCCAAACTTGAAATTTTGGAATGACACAAACTCAATATGTCCAAAAGTGGCTATTAAAAGTTAAAGAATAGCCATTCTAAATCCTAGAATTTTTGTTTTCCTTTCATATAATTTTTGTTTAAAATCTGGATGGGTATGAATGGCGCTATAGTGCCACTCTTGGGCACTATAGTGCTTTCATCAAGCTATGCAGAGCTCTATTGCCCCACTGCCCGGTGTTATAGCACCAAACTAACCAGTAAGTCATTTTAAGTTCCTGGAAACATGATTTTCACCTTTTCAACTTTAGATCATCTCCTTCGACCATTTTTTTGCATTTTGCTCCCCTTGGGTTTCATTTTATGCATGATTGACTTTGAGTTAGGCATCCAAACTTTGAATTTCTTCATTTTTGGTTAAGATCTTCTCATGGCTTTAAAAATTTTTGATTTGATAATAAATTTTATCCACACTGTAGATTAGGCCAAAAATATTAGAACTTAATGAAAATAGTGTGAAATCAATGCTTGAATTATTATTTATGTTTAGATTGTGTTTTTAGGAGCCTCTTGAAGTTGAGTTCGTAACTTTTGGAATTTATCTTAATTTTTTTTATAATAATCATGGCTCATATAATTAAGATAGGTAAGCAAAAAGAAACTTTTGATTCTGATAGGATTGCCAGTGCAAGGGCACGGGATATGTACGCTGATATGCAATCGGAGAATTTGATTGAAGATCACAGTTTTTTACGTCCTGATAGAATAGTTGAATACTTGATTGCAGAGTGATGGTTGGAAAATTATTGTTATTTCACTGTTGTAACTATAATTTTGGTTGTCTAAGATTTCTATTCTCATTTGAAGGAGAATATAATGATATGGTTCTATTAGTATTAACCGCATATACAAGTTGTATTGTGTTCCAACCTGCTTCTTTTCTGAGTTCCATCCTAGTGATGATGAATTGAATGAGATTATGGGATTTTTAATAGATGGAAATGGATTCTGGAAGATTAAAAATGTGTCACAGGTAAATTTTTCTTTCTCGAAACTTAAAGTTCATTCCCATGCATGACACTATTTCATATCCTGTAGATTACTTCCAACCAACTATTTCAGTGAGGTAACCCATGAGAGAGCCACTTTAAACTACTATATTCAGATGAAGAAACCTAATGACATTGGCTCCCTTATTTATACAAATATACTTGTCTCCTTGAAAGGAGGAACTACGGGAGGATTGGGCTACCCTTCTCTTATTACTACCTTGTGTGTTGAATCTAGCGTGAAGTATGAGACTTGAGAAGAATGTTTGCCATCACATAAACCCATTTGAAAAAAATACCTGAAAAAATATGAGAGAAATTTTGGGAGTAGACCTAGGACTAGAGTTAACATACTTTCTACTTTAGCTTCTACTTCTGCTCCTGCTTCTACTCCTAAATCATCTACTTCTGATACTACTTCTTTGGATTCTTTTATTGAACAAATGATGATTCATCAAGGAGATATCATAGCCTTATAGAATCACATAAAAGGCATTGAATCATTTCTACCAAAGTGATGATATTATATTGAGGAAGGCTGAGTATGATTTTGCCTATAGTGAGGGTATGATGAGATACATAAGGGGTGATCATTTTGTGAAATTTCCTACTAGCCCCATTTTCACACAATATTGGCCTTCTAAGACAAATGAGGATATATATTTAGGAGACGGTGATGATGATGCTAATGATGATGAAGATGTTAATATGTAGTGTGTTGTTTTCTTTCTTTCCTTTGCTGTGTTTGAACATTTGGACTTTATTGTGTTAGTAATTAGTTATATTTGTGTTGGAGTGTAACTGAATTTAGTTTATTTACTTAATTTTTTTTGTTAAACTATTAGTTCTACGATTTATCTTTTGCTCCAATTTAAATTATAGAGTAGTATCTATTTTATGTTCTTATTGTTATGCGTGTTAGTCTTATGTTTATCTCTAGTCAGTACTTGTCTTTACTACTTGTACCCACGCTAATTTCCCTGTTTTAAATTTAAGAAAATTTTCTCTTTATTTATGAACTTTCCTACTTTAAATTAGTTTAAAAAATTTAAATTTTAAAGAACGGAGAAAATTCTTTTCAAACTAAACTTTATTTCTCCACTTGAAATTGTATTTTCCAAAATTACTTTTAACATAACCTATGGTATGTAGAGATAACTTTAGAAAATTATATTTTTAATTTTATGAAAGCTGTAGAAAGCATATGTAAAAGTTTTTAATAATGAAGGTTAATTCACGAAGAAAGATATTTATTATAAAGGGTTTAAAGTATTGCTTTTGCGATTTAAATTAATGAAAACTGTATTTTTTGAAATATTAAGGATCTTAGATTTTTACTTAAAAGAAGGAATTGAGACTTTATTAAAAATCTTCAAAGCTAATACACATTTGTTAAAGTAAAGAAATGTTTGATTTTTTTAACTTTAAGAGGAGGATAGTGGAGTTCATATGAAGGAAAATGGAATAGACATTTTTCATACATGTTTTTGGTTTCAGGTACTTGGAATGGACATTTGGAGAAAATGAAGGAAAATGGTGGCACTATAGCACAAAAAACTACTTTTTTAGAAGATCCATTGACTTTGGCCGAATTTTGGAGGGGTGTTTGAAGAAACCCATGGTTATTTTCTATTTTCAGTTAAATGAGAAGGATTTGGCCAAATTTAGGGACCTTTTGGAGCCTCAAAACTTTAATTGGGCGGCAATTATTAATTAGGGATTTCTTATTTTGTGTTTAAGTGTAATGTGTGTGTGTTTAGTGCGTACAAGTTTAGATATTGCTTAAAGGAAACTCCACAACTTTAATTGGGGAGCAGACAAAAGGTACTTTGTATTTTTGTTTAAGATTTTGTTGTAAGACTTGGATTTCAATGCAAATGTTTTGTTTTTGTTTAATCTCTATGAATTATGAGTAGTTACATTTCTTTCTCCTTGCATAAGAGAATTAAACTTGTGGGATAAGAATGATTTAAAGTCTTCTTTTTACTCTTAAAAATTATGATGATATTTTCACCAAATCTTTATTTAATTTACAAACTAACCACTTTTGAGGTTAAAATCAATTAATAAACTTAATGACCTTGGAGGGCTATGATTTCACCCAACTAGTGGATACGACACTTCATTCTATGCAAAGTCATGACGATCACCTAAGGGGGAGTGTAAATAAATAGCGAGCTAAGTTTTGAAGGGTGTAGAATTGGTTAGTTCTAGAGTGAAATGCTATATTATTATCAACTTAGCTTAAGTTATAGTTCCCTGATGTTGGGATTTGACCATCATATTGGCATAGGCTTAGGGGCATCTAGAGGTGAGAGGCTAGTTCTGATGCAGAATCGAGATGTTAAGGAACTAACCTTAAGTTAGCTAATGTTCTTAGCTAGCACTGGGATAGGGTAAAGAATAAGGCATGCTTCTATTTGTAACAATACATAAATTTTTTTATAAATCACCTGAATCCTACATAGGTTAAAATCTCTTTGCAAGCGAAAAGGTTTTCTATAATATCCAAACTCATTGATATATTTTAATAAGATGTTACATTTAGTTGTTACTTTATTTTTAACTCTTTAGTAGTAATTTTTAGTAAGCATATCATGTTGGACCTCTTATCTATTTAATTTACAATTTAAATAGAAATTTTGTGAGTTGAATTTAAGAGTTACCACTTTTCTTATGGTTTTGATACTAGGGTTTTTAAAGAAAATCCTATATTACTTGAAACGATATGTATACTTGCATAACACCCTTAGTGTGAAAATTTTTTACATAATTCATAAATAAATACATTTGTTCACTCTAACCATTAGATATAGTTTATTAAATATTTTTTGGCTAAATTATGGAGATTAAAAATACACATAATTGCGGGTCGAGTTATGGGGGCACTTAATTTATAAATCCATCATTGAAGTTGCTCTCAGTGGATATATGACTGGGCATAGACATCTTGTAGTTATTTTTTTCAGTTTGTAGTCAAGCCCAAATCCCTTATGAAAGATGAGAAAAGATAATTCCTCCATTGAAGCCCATGAACTAGTCTAAATTGAGGCGTGACAATATTGATCTTTATATGGCACATAGAGGATGTTCTTATATGGATCAGTCTTCACACCCTTCCACATTGTCAGCATCTCGACATGTAGATAGTTTTGTAAGTATCTTGGAGAAAGTGGGTAATATAAGGAAGGAGATATTAGTGCTTCATAACAGGATCAATAGTATCACAGATCAATTCGATCATCTGGATTGACAAATGAAACAACAATCAGATTATTCTACTATACTCCATGTCGCACAAGTTCAGATGTTCAAGAAGAATGACTAGATCAATGAAGATTCTGAGGAATTCTCAAACTATCCATTCTACAACTTGTTTGTGCATCAATCGCCTGTAGATATTAGAGAAGTTGTTCATGAGGTTGATGAAAGCCGGAGCGGTTTTTTGTAGTAGCTTTTATATGTGCATGTTGTTGTGTTGTGTGTTTGAAAATGCATGATTTTGATTGAGCATTAGCTTTGTGGTGTGCTTAAAGGCTTTCTAGTATTTAGAGTGATTGAATGTTTAAAAGTCTGTGAGTGATTTTAGAATTTGTGTTTTAAGATTGTGAGTGTCATGTATTAGTGTTTGTATGAGGATTTGATTTAGATTTAAATATACGTAATTGTTTGTGTTTTGTGAAAATTAGGTGTTTGAAGTTATTTAAACATGCTGAATTTGGCTTGCTACAATTTGTAGTGCCTTGGTATGCATTGTTCATTGTTGAAATTTAATAAAAAAATGCAAAACATCGGCGCTCAGCCGCCAACAACCCAAGAGCTTGGCGCCTAAGCGCCGATTCACCTGAACCAATTATCTAGGTTAAAAACCCAGTTTTTACCCAATACGCCATCTTCTCCTTCCCTGGTTTTGTGAAAAACACTATGGAGACCTCTTAGAGATTCACAAATCTTGGATTTTGGAGAAATTTTCTTATTCAAAACATTGGATTTGATCTCCTCAAGCTTCACTTTAATGTATACATTTTTTTTATTTTCACTATAGATTCTTTTCACATTGCTTATTTATCCTGGTGAAATATAGTTGTGTAAAATTTATAAAGTTGACTCCGCTTTACAATGGTGCCAAGAATTTGATGTCGTATTTTACTAATAATAAAGTTAAGCACTTAATGTTGGGATTCTACGCAAGTATACGTATCATTATCAAGTAATATAAGACTTTCTATTTAAGTCCCAAATATTGATCCTACAAGTAAGGTTTAAATTTCATATGATAAATTAACTAGGAAATTCAAAGAAATAAAACGAAATTACAGTCATTAATTTTGAATGTTTTAAATACTATCAAAACTAAATTATTAACAACTAGTAAAATTTAAATGCAAAGTTTAAAATAGTAACTACTAAACTATGTTTATGTGATGAAGTTTTCTTATACGAAAAAGCATCTTTCCCACTACAATGAGTTTTTGGTGAAATGAAATGAGATAAATGGTCTAAATTTGTATTGTGCCAAATAGGAGCAATTTTAATTCTCTACCCTGATTCAGTGTTATAGAAAATCATTAGCTAATCTTCATTAGCTAATCTTAGGTTTAGTCCCTAAATCTGGGGTTAGGCTAGGAGGATACTGACTCCCACTTGCCTTCCCTAACTTCCCTTCCCCTGAAGGCTAACGATCATTTTAGTTCTTAAACACTAAGATCAAATTGGAGATTTTAGTCTGTCACCCTAAAATCTCTAATATCTCCAATCCCTAGAAATCTCCAATTCTACACCCAACAATGTATATTTCCCCATTTATTTGCACTTATATCCATGAATAAAATTCTCCTTCATGGATTTAAATGAGATTCTCACTCTATTGTAGAACTCATACTCCATTTCCCAAGTCATATGTTTCAAAAATATTTTAACAATTTAATTGGCCAGATCAAAAAATAAATTAAGAGCGAAGTTGATTAAGAGCGAAGTTGAAAAACCATTGAAAAACCATCACAATTTATTGTATATTTTAACATTGGCACATCAAAATTATCTCTTAATTTTACCATGTCTCAGAAAAGGGAGAAAGAAAAAGGAAACTACTCAGACTTTATGAGAAAGATACAACAAAACACAAATTTCATATATAAAATAAAGTTCATATAGTAATAATAAACAAACTCTTTCTCAATGAAACTCTTTCTCAAACAAAATCCTTTGTAGCCTCTCTTAGGAAATGTAGGAAGAAGAAATCCCTCACTTCTCTCCCTCTCTAACACTTGTTTGAGAGCAATTCACACTTAAACTCACTACAAAAACTCAAAACTATAAAGAAAATAAATGACTAATGGTGTGGAATGGCCTGGAATGATGTAAAGTGGCAAGGATGAGTCTAAGAGATGTGAAGGGGTCCTCTTTTTTTATCAATTTTGGCTCTACATAGAGCTTATGGTCAGTTCTCCAATAGGTGCATCCAAAAAATCTTAAAAAAGTATCCAAATTTGTCGAATCTTCTAGAAACAGGGTCTGCACTGACACTGACACCGTTGCCATCTAAATAAATCTGTGTTCTCTTCAAACGAAGCCATCGGCACCCAGTCTAGTGTCGTCGGCGCGGAACAATTTTTCAAAATCTTCATTTTGACTCTAAATTTCATCATTTTTGCTTCCATTTTGCTCCAAGACCTAAAAATTAATAACATGCAATAAAACATAAACAATACCTTCCTTTAAAGTGTAATATCACCAAAAATGAGTATGAAATATGGGTCTAAAAATGCATATATTTTTGATGTATCAAAATCCCCCAAACTTAAATGTTACTCATCCTCAAGTAAAGATTTTAAATTCTAGATTTCACATATTAGTCCACTAAATACAATAGTATAACTTAAGAAAAATGTAAAACAACTCCAGTTAACACTAAAGGTATAAGAATATCTAGCAGTCAAGTCTAAGATTTCTCATTCTCTATTCTTTTCAAGGAAAATTACAAATTATTCATATTAAAACCAATTAGAATATTCATATGAAAATGAACTTCATGAAACTTTACTAGTAAATATGCTAATACTGAAATATAAGTTTAGAAATGTAGTCAAGCCTCCTTCTTTAAGTTGATTCAAGTGAAGCCAATTTTTAATTAGACTCTCCTCAAGCTTCTCCTCTCATCTTTTTCTTTTCTTTTCTTTTTCAGGAACACTTCAATTCTCTTTCTTTTCTTTTCTCTTTTTTTTATGTGACAATTACTATATCTGGACAGCCTTTAATGATTTTGAACTTCACTATCCTTTTCTTAAATTTAAAAACTTTTCACATTACTTATCTTTATAAATTTATATTAGCCTTAAAGATTTTTCAAAAAGTTTATTCTTTTCTTCTTACATGTCTTCTTACATGAATTCTTTTCTTCTTACATGAATTTCTAAGATTCTCAATATTTCAAAAATACAAATTCCTTTACTTAAAATTGAAAATATACTCTTATTCTGTCATACCAAGTATCTTAATCATTAAAATTAACCTTTATTATTGAAAATTTTAACTTAAGTTTACTATATATTTAAAAACACAAATATAGTTATCTAAAGTTACCCTCTAATACCAAAGGTCATGTTAAATTTTAAAATATTTTGAAAATATAGATAATTGAGGACAAATAAAATTAAGTTTTTTTACTTTAAAAAGGAATTTATCTTCCCCCCGCCCCCCACCAAACTTATATTTTTAAAAGATTTTGCATGAAAAACTAAAAAATAAAGGGTGAAAGAAAACATAATACATACAGAAAAGACATACCTTTTGAAGATTCTGATTTGAAACTTAACTCTGAAATATTGTAGGTGCTAATGCGAAAAGCTACAAGACTTAAAACATTAAATAACACATTATACATATAAAAATTTGTTGAATGAGAAAGAGTTAACTAAAAATAAATACAACAAAGTACTAAAAATAAATAACAGTAACAGTACTAAAATGATTTTCAATGATTTTCAACAGTTTCACAAATCTACTATTCACAATTCAACATAACATTTAAAATAAAGTGTTAAACTCTAAAAAACAAATAGTTTCAACAATAAAGTACAACTAAACATAAACTAAACAAAAAACTAACTAAAGAATCACCAATCATAATCTTCTTCTTCTTCTTCTTCCACATCCAAATTCTTCTGCTGATATGGGGTAAAAACAGGGTGAGTAGGAAATTGAACTGGGTGATCAACCCTCATGTATCTGACCATTGCATCATCATAAGCAGCATCATATTCAAACCTTTGTCTTGTTAAATCATCATTGTGTGAATTTCTAGCCTCCATATTTTCCATACTACTTTCCGTTCTCAAGATATCTCCCTGTTGGATCATCATCTGCTCCAAAAGTTTCTAGATAGTAGGTGTACTACAAGTAGTACTTGAAGTAGAAGGAATATCCCTGGTCTTACTTCTAGATCTCCATCCAACATTAGATTCATAAGTTCTTATATTGGCACGCCCAATAGCTTTTAGAGGTTCAATCCTCTCCCCAATCAACTCTAAAATCAACTCCTACCTATTCGCATAATGTGAAAATCAGGGCATGGTGTGCTAAATCACCACTAGTCTCTCCAAAAGCAATAGATTGAGTGTTTCTATAAATAATAGAGCCAACATCTATCCTTCTCAACTGTTGGATACAAAATTTTAAGATGATTCTATCCATTGTAACCTCACTATGATGATTTGTTAGTATCATTCTTCCTCAAATAAAGTAGTTCAAAGACTTAGATACTACATTTAACATAAAAAGAGGAAAGTTTACCTTAACACCATTCTTTACCTTCCAAGCTCCTCTTTCATCAGTAAGAAAAGAAATAACTTCATTTAAAATCTCATTCATAGCAGAAAATAATCTGTACCGGCAAAAATAACCTGTACCGGCAGCTATACACATCTTCTAACTGATAAAATTCATTAATTTTCCTAGGAATAAACTCCACAATTTTCCCACGAACAAACAAATAGTCTTCAGAAGTTTCCTTAAAATTGGCATAGAATTCCTTCACTACACTAATAATAGCCTCGACAATAAAGTAGCAAAAATTTTCTCATGCCGCTCATTGATTATTCTTTCAACTTCTCTGCTCGGATTTTTAAATTCTCGATCCGGAATTAATTTTTTAGTTGTAAGTAGACTATTGAAGCAAATGTTGGCCTTCTAATTGACAAAATTTTGATCATCAAAATCCACTTTTCTCTTTCCTTCGCTCATTATTGGTGCCACGGTAAATCTAAAAAAATTTGATAAAATCCAAATAAATTCCCAAAAATTTTGAAAATCACAATGTGGAACATTTTAAACTTAAATCTACTAAATAAGAGTTCTTCACAAAGGATTTTCTCAAAATCTTCCAAAAAAATTCAAAATTTAGGATCTCAGCATTGTAAGATAAATCCTTGGTGAAAATAAAAAATTTTGAGTTCAAAATATAGCACTTACCTAGAGAAGATGAAATCCAAACTTTGTTTGCCTTAAAATTGCCTCAAATCCGGGCAATTGCAGGCTCTAGTTGCAAAAACTAGAGGCTGAAGGTGACTAAAAGGTAAAAAAATGAGCGAAGGAAAGAGAAAAGTGGATTTTGGTGGTTTTTGGTGGTTTTTGGGTCAAGGGCGTCTTTACTATGCAAATATCGAATCTTTAAGGTGTTTTGGTGGTTTTTGGGTCAAGGGCGTTGTCGGCGCCCTGTAGGCACCGTTGGCTCTAGTGGTCAAAAAAATTCATTTTTCTATGTTTGCAAATTTCAATTTTCTTTCGATTTACTCCAAAGTCTATTTAGTCTTTTTGAACACTAATTTTCAACTAAAAATAATTCATAAACAAGTATTTTCACAAACAACACCAAACTAACTTTTATATATGATAATACACTTTTTTTTACAAATACATTTTTTTAATCACACTTCCACATTCTTAAAGGACACTAAATTATAATTCAGTGTCAAAATCAAGCCACAGCACTAGAACGATGACACAAAACTATACACAATCATAGTAAATAGAGTTCTAAAGTAAAGTAAATCAAATCCACACAATCACATTAAATACATATTTATGTTAAAATGGTAGAGAGTCCAACTTCTTCAATTATTCTGCCTCATCTTCACCCCAAAGACTGGTAATGGACATACAAATTGTAGAAGGGTCGGTACGGGAATTGATCAGTCAAATTTTCATCGATCCATCAATTTTTCTTGAACATCTGCACCAATCCTGCTTCAATTGTTCCAGTATGATCAAAGGTCTCCTTCATCCTCCAATCTAGGTGATCAAAAAGGTAGTTAAGATTTCTTATTGCATTCGTAATACTCTGAAGTTATCTTTCTATTTTCTTCATTTTCTTCTCCAAAGCTATTGAACTTCCAACTGTTTGTGGCATCAATGGTGTTGAAGTATATAATGAATGATCTCAAATAATATATAATGCTTCATTTCCATTCCCAATTTAATTATCATTAATAGGAATCATGGGCTCCAAAGGTAATACAAATTTCTCCCAACTTTCCTATGGAACTTGAGATTGACTGCAAAGTAGGAAAATTGTGGAAGGATGTCCTAGTCCATATATTGGTTGATTCATAATAATAACCATAACACATTTAAAAATAATCGACCCCAAATCAATGGGCTTTTCCATTTGAATACAATACTTTAAAATGACACTTTCTCTTCTACTAATCTTCATGGTAGGGATTAGTTTTGTAGATAAGAAGAAATGTCATTGTTTAGATATTGGATTAAGCAGTGAAGCAGAGAAACTAATGTATCCCTCATTTCGGATTTCCTAATTAGCATTTTCATCCGTCAAAAAATTATATACATCTTGCATCATATCTCTCATTAGGATAAAATTTGTATAATGACTATACAAATCATTAATTACAGCTTGAGTAAATGGTACTATCTTACGTCGAACAAAGACGACTCCTTGGGTAATTCTACGTAAGTTAGCATAGAATTCCTTTACCACTGGTACAACAACTACAGTAGTAGTGTAGCATAGAACTTCACAACGCCTCTCTACAAGATGTTCTCAATCAATTTGCTTGGATTACTCAATCCATGATTGACAAAGCCTCTCTCCATGATAAGTCTCTTTTTCTTATTGATTTTGTCGTACAATCTCTGTGTGTCAAAACTGATAAACTTTATTCTATTGAAAACGCCATAGCCTGAAGTATTTCTGGAATTGTAAGCCATGAAATTCAAAATTAAGTAGTTTTTGGTCATCCAAGGCAATTTTTAGGTCTTTAAAAACACCTCTCGGTGGTTATTTAGTAGCAAAATCATGCCAAAGTTTGTTTAATTCACTCTGGATGCACGAAATTGCTTAGGACGTCGTCACTACTCCCGATGGCACTGTCGGCACCATGGTTCATTAGGAGGGAGCCGTAAGCGCCAGAGGCCAAATTCGTGTCTTCTATTTTTATGTTCAATTCAATTACAAAATTTCCTTCAGTACAAATATTTATCTTAATTTATGATATATAAAATTGTGTAGGATTCAAACATAATATTATTTCCTAATATATAGATACACTTATTAAACAAAATAGTAATATATAGATATATAGATTTATATATGAGTTACCTCTCACAACGTGCTTGGTTTAACGTCGTCAGTCAGACGTACTATTGTTTAGTCAGGATGACTTAACATTAACACTTCTTTAAATTGTGGTATGTGTCTTTCATAATAATGTTTTAGTCAATGTCGATTAACTTTAAATATCTTTCCACTTTTAGGATCTTTAATAACAACAATTCCATAATGATAAACTTTAATCACTTTAAATTGTCCTAATAATCTGAATTTCAATTTTGCTCGATATAATCTCAATCTTATATTAAATAATAAAACTTCTTATTGAGGTTCAAACTTCTTTTTAATAATCTTTCGATCATGCCGTATTTTCATTTTCTCTTAATATATTTTTGCATTATCATATGTCTCATTTCTAATCTTCTCAAGTTCATTGAGTTGCAATAATCTTTTCTCACCAGCATCTTTTAGATTAAAATTAAATTCCTTAATAGCCGAAAATGCTTTATGCTCCAACTCTACTGGTAAGTGGCATGTTTTTCCAAAAATAATGGGGACATTCCTATAGGAGTCCTATATGGGGACATTCCTATAGGAGTCTTATAAGCATTTTTGTATGCCCATAATGCAGTATCTAGCTAATCTAAAAGGCCAATCCAATTTATAAGGATTTATAGCATTTTCTAAAATTTGTTTTATTTCACGATTTGATATTTCTGCTAGACGGTTGGTTTAAGGATGATAAGGAGTAGAGAATCTATACATAATATCATATTTTTTAATTAATTTCATATCTTGTAAAATTAAATTACTCTCGGCATTTCATATCTTGTAAAAATATGTTTATTTAAAAACTTAAAAACACTCTGAGCATCACATTTAGGTGCAACAATAGCTTCAATCCATTTGGACATATAATCAACAGCAAGTAATATAATTAAATTTCTAAATGAAGGCCTAAATGGTCCCATAAAATCTAATCCCCACACATCAAAAATTTCAACTTCCAATGTGTAATTTAGAGGCATTTCATTTCTTCTAGAAATATTTCTTACTTGTTGACATTGATCATAAGTTTTGATAAGAAGTTAACATCTCTAAAGATTGTAGGCCAATAAAATCCAGATTGTAAGATTTTTTATGTAATTTGTTCCAAAATATCCTCCAAATTCAGAATCATGACATCTTTCAATTATTTGTTGAGTTTCTTCATAAGGCACACACCTTCTAATAATTAAATCTTTACATTGCTTATATAAATATGAGTCATCCATAAAATAGAATTTTAAATCATATATAAATTTCTTTAATTATTAATTCTTAATATCTGGTGGTAAAATATCACTTAAAATATAATTTACTATATCAGCATAATACGGTGTATTGATTTCATCAATATTATATAATTGTTCATCACGGAAATTTTCTAAAATTTCATTTACAAAATTTTTCATTTAACGCCTTTAGTTAATCTAAAATTTCATACCACGGTAATTTAGTATATCGGCATACCACAGTGTAAAAATTTTTAATTTAACATCGTAAAAAAATTTTAATGTAACACCTGAAAAAACTTTTATGTAACGCCTGTAGAAACCAGCATGTCCTAAAAACTTTTTACCCCTCTAACCGTAGTCTGTGGTGGTAATTTTTCAATAAATTGAACTTTTGCAGGATCTACTTCCATGTCATTTTTAGAAATTTTATGCCCAATTACAATTCCTCCTGCAACCATAAATTGACATTATTCCCAATTTAGTACTAGGTTGATTTTTCCACATAATTCCAAAACTTTTTCTAAATTATTTAAAAGTAATTCAAATGAAGTCTTGAACATAGAGAAATCATCCATAAATACTTTCATTCCATGTTCAATCAAATTACTAAATATTGACATCATACATCTTTGAAATGTCGCAGGTGCATTGCATATTGCAAAAGGCATTCTATGAAAAGCAAATGTTCTATAAGGGGTTGTAAATATTGTTTTCTCTTGATCCTCAATAGAAATTAGAATTTGATGATAACTGGTATATCCATTGAAAAAGTAGTAATATTTGTTTCCAACCAATCTATCCAACATTTGGTCTAGAAAGGGTAAAAGAAAGTAGTCTTTCCTGGTGGTCATGTTTAATTTTCTATTGTCTATACAAATTTGCCAACCATTAACTTATCTTGTTGGAATTAATTCATTTTTCACATTTACTTCAACGGTCACTCCTTCTTTCTTTGGAACACAGTGAATTGTGCACACCTAAGTACTGTCTGAAATAAGATATATAATTCCAGCATCTAACCATTTTATGATTTTTTTAACAACTTCTCACATTATTGGGTTTAATCTTCTCTGAGGATCAGCTTTAGATTCGTATTGATCATCAAATAGAATTTTATGCGTACAAATTGAAGGTCTAATTCCTTTAATATCTACTAAAGTCCATCCAAAAGCCTTTTTATATTTTTTCAACAACAACAACAACAACAAAGCCTTAATCCCACTACGTGGGGTCGGCTACATGAATCCTTTTTCTCCATTTCGTCCTATTTAGTGTCATATTTTCATTTAGTTCTAGTAAATTAAGATCTTTTTTAATACAATAAGCCCAAGTCTTCCTAGGTCTACCTCTGCCTTTTTATATCTTTTCAACATTTCTATTAATTTATGTTCTTGAATTTCATTTATTCTTGAATTTCTGTTAATTCTAAAAAAACAATAACAAGCAATGTAGATGAATCTCCTAAAAACATATATTTTAAATGGGCAATTAATATTTTCAGTTAAAGTTCAAATGGTTTAATACTTGAAGGAATAAGATTTTATTATCATTTTTCAACAAATCTAAAGTTTCAAATTTGTCCTAAATATAATCTAAATTCTCTTCTTTTATTTCATCCTCATTCTCAATAAATTCTTCTTGCCTTAATTTTTCTTCAAACTCTTTCTTAAATTGCCCATTACTTAGATAATCAGTAACTTTCATTCTAAAACATTCATTGTATTTTTCTATTGCAGGATATTTCATAGCTTTTACAATATTAAATGTTACTTCTTGATCATTAACTCTCATTATTAATTCTCTTTTTTGTACATCTATCACAGCTCTCTCTATTGCAAGAAATGGTCTCCTAAAATAATAGGAATCTCTTAATCTTCCTCCATATCTAATACATTGATTGATCAACTAATTGATGAGTTATAGTAGTAGGGGAAATCTCTTCTAAATCTAATGTTTAAAAATTGATAGAGGCATAAGATTGATACTCGCTCCTAAATCACATAAGACTTTTCCATAAAACTTTTCACTAATTGTACAAGTTATAGTAAAACTACCAGGATCTGTTAACTTTTCAGGAAGCTTTTTTTGAATAATAGCGCTACACTCTTCACTAAGTGCAATGGTCTCATGATCTATAAACTTCCTTTTTTTGTTTAGTATATCTTTCAAAAATTTCACATAACTTGGCATTTTTCAAAGCCTCAATGAAAGGAATGTTTAACGTTAACTTCTTAAGGATTTACAAAAAAATTGTAAATTGTTTGTCTTTAATCTTCTGCTCCAGTCGTTAAGGAAACGTAAGTAATGGTTTTTCTAAGGGAACTTGTGTTTGTTCATTTTCATTATAGTCACTTTTAATCTCTTCCTTCTCCTCATCAACTTCAGTTTCTCTTTGGATTCTTATTTCAACTTCTTTTCCACTTCTTAATTGAATATCTTTAGATTGCTCCTTATTTTGATCTTTTGGATTAACTTCATAGCACTGGGAAGATTTCCTGAAGGTCTATTACTAAGTACATTAGCAATATGTCCTAATTGATTTTCAATATTCCTAATATCAGACCCTTAATTTAGTATTTGATTTACCATATTCAATATTACTTCTTCCATCGTCAACTACTTTTCCTTAACTTGTGGGTTAGGGTTAGATTTAAATCTAAGATGATAATAAAGTCAATAATTAGAATTTCCTTGGTTGTTTAAATTTCCTGAGGGATCTATTGAATTGTTATAATTATTCCAACTAAATTTAGGATGATTTTTCCATCCAGGATTGTAATAGTTAGAATAGGGATTTTTATTTCGATTATTTATAGTATTCAAAGTTTCATAAGATGATTGAGTATCAATTATCTGCCCTAGTAAATTTTCCTCTAATACTGGTGGTATTTAAGAATAGTTCACTCTAATTTGATCAATCTTTTAATATAACAGCAATTTATTAATATAACAGCAATTTAAGATGCTAAAATAGAAATTACATCAGAGTCATGAATACTAGCTACTCTCTTAGGAGTTACCCATTCAGAGGACCAATGAAAATTGTTAGTAGCAATTTCTTCTATTAAAGATTATGCTTCGCCAAAGGGCTTTGACATTAATGATTGACTATGACTTTATATATGCTTAAAAATATAAGTATTTAATATTACTGCTAAAAAATTTAATTCCTCAGCAACTCTACCAAAACATAGTAATAGTTATAGATTCGATAAATATGGACGTAATAAATATTCAATAATTGTAAAGTCACACTTATCAACGCAAGTATACGTATCGCTCAAGTAATATTAGGCTCTATTGGAGTCCTAGATATCGATCCCACAGGGAGTAACATTAGAACTATGAATTAAGATTTAGGAAAGCAATACTTTAATAACATATTTATCACTAATAGCCAATTTAAATAAAAATGTAATTTTAATAAACTCTTAACTAAATAATTCTACTAATAAAGTTTCTAATGTGTAGTTCAATATATAAGAAAACACCCTTCTCCTTATCAATAAATATAAGTGAATGGATAAAATGAATCAGTTCAAATTGTATTGGGCCAAATAGGAGCATACCTATTCCTTACCCTCTGCACCAGGCATAAAGAACATTAACTAATCCTATGCATGGTTACTGAATCTGCGGCTAGGTTGGGAGGATACCGACTTTCACTTTGGAGCTCCCACGTTCCCCTATTCCCCTAGCCTGGGGGCTAACATCTACACTTCAGCACCCAAACGATAGGACCGAATCAGGGATTTTAGTCTGTCACTCTAAAGTCTCCAATTCTACGCCCGATCATATTATTCCTCTATTTATTTGCGCCCAACTTCCAAGGGCTTTGACCTTCCTGAATCTTGGATGTAATCTTCACTTTACTTGTAAAACTCAACATATTTTAACAAATCAATTGGCCAGATTAAAAGTAAATTACGATCGAAGTGAAAAGATCATCACAATTTTTTAAACATTTTCATGGTTTCACCAATTCTAATCACCATTTCATAAATCTCTAGGCAAAGAGAAAACTACTCAAATCTCATGGGAAAAACACAACAAAACTCGAAATTCATATATAAAATCAAATTCATACAAACTACAACAATAAATAAACTTATCTCTAATTTCTCCCCAAGAAAACTCCTCGAAGTTCCTTTGAATCTCTTCCTTTCTTTATAGCACCTCTTTGAAGCAGCAAAGAGGAAGAAATGTCTCACTTTCCCTCCACTCTTACAATATCTCGAAGAATTCCTCACAATTTAGACTTTCTACACTTTTTCATACTTCAATTTGAGCCTCTCCTCCTCTTGGATCTTTCTAACATCCAGGCCATCTCTAATTTTTGTCCAAAATCTTCTTTTAAATTTGTGGATGAGTTTTTCCAAGAGTTGCCTAAGCATCCCTTCAAAATTTGTCCTTATCCACAACCTGATTGCACATAACCGCCGAGCTCGTCGTCGACGGCCTTGAGGGCGCCATCGGCGGACCTTCTTAATGAATTAATTCTGGAGTCTCGGGAAAATCTCGTCGTTGGCGGGGTCGATGGTATCGTCGGCGCCCTAGTTCAATTCTTCACATTTTGGTCATTTTCCCTCCAAATTTGCTCCTTTTTGCATCTTTTTTCTCCAATGACCTTAATTCATCATTCCTGCAACAAAACATCAAAAAAAACTTTCTTTAAATTATAATATCATCAAAAATAGCATAAAATAGGTATGAAAATCTCAACATATTTTCTTCTGGTCAAATCCCCCAAACTTAACTATTACTTGTCCTCAAATAATTTTAGTACTATATAAAAGTTATGATCTATTGTAGTAAAGTTTTAATTCAGAAATACT